>NW_009200765.1:0-6749 GCF_000690835.1 Fulmarus glacialis
CTTTTCCAACCTTAATGATTCTATGAAGAAACACCACTATTCTTCCCCATGCCAAACATTATTTTTGGTTTTGGCGGTCTGACAGAGTTCTCCACTCAGGAGTGAGGTTGTATGGTAGGTCTGTATCCAAATGCTGTCCCTGCTGAATGCTGTGTACGGATATGGTTTTCCAAGGGTGGATTTTGGGCTCTGCTTTCACTTCTTTTTTATCCCTTCCCTGCTCTACCACTGTGTCTTAGTCCTATCCGGACAAAGGGAGGACAGTCAGTCTCTAGCACATTCATTTTTTAGCCTCTGGTAATATTATCAGTAAGTAAACTAGTTCATATAATAAAGTTCAGGTCAGGGAATGTACGCCAGTGTTCCCCCATTGACCACATTTCTAGTGAAAAGCTACCTCAGGATATATTTTTGTCCTTCCCATATGTTTTTTATTCATATGTTCTGCTGAATTAGAAGTTGCACTGAAACCTGTAAATAACATTGCGTGCAAATATTCTGAGAATACAGTTTGGTTGTTTTGACACTAATTGACATAAATACTTAAGAATTTTAGTACGAGGGTAAAGAAAATTGACTGCTCTTATCATGTGCTCACTCTGTTGTTATAGGCTTCTTTAAAAAAATGTTACTTATTTCTGACTGTTATGACATCTTATGTATAAGATGTATCTCAGCTGTGCACAACAGAGCACAACGTAGTTATCTCCAGGTCATGGTACCGTCACAGACACACACGCTGCCACCGACTGACGCTGTTATCACAGATGCACTCACCTCACTACCAGCCTAGGTATCGCTGGTCCATCTGGCCAGCCAGATGGTTCCAGAGCATCCCCAGCAGATCCTGCTCTGCACAGAAACAGCCTCAGGAAAATATGTTCAGCTTTGAGGTATTAGTGGGCACGACAGTAGCCTGCCTGACAGGATTCAGCCCACACCACCTCTGTCCCTACAGCCTGCCCTCACCATCCCACCAAGGGCCAGCCTGGAAGGACCTGCCCTCACCCTCTTTTGCTGAAGCTGTTTTGTGTTGTGTGGAATAATAAAGCCAAGAGGGGAGCCGGAAAGAGAGAGATGACTGTCTCACCCTGTGGTCGGGTTTGCTACATAGCAGTGAGGAAACCTGGTTTTGAATCCTGTACTGCTTAATGCTTTGTCCAGGCATACCCTGGACAGAAACAACTGGCAATGCAGTGAACAAGCAGCGAGCCCCACATTGCATGCGTGTATTGTTTTAATAAGTTATCCCTAATTCATTTGTGCACAGTTTGCCTGGCAGCACCAGACCTGTGGCATATGTGCATCCTGAAAGGGCATGGTGTGTCTGGGAAGTCCAAAATTTTCTAGAAGTGCCAGGTTTAGTGCACGTGCATTGAGGAGGACATGACCCGCGGAAATGTCTGGCATTTCTTATACTTTAACAGGCTTTTCCAAGTTGTGGTGGTGTAGCTGATCAAGTTGCCAGCTGAAATCCCAGATAAATGGGGATCTCTAAGAAAATCTGGATGTGCAATAGCCCTGCTTTAATAATGCTGCTGTTGGACAAGTAGGGTTCCCCTCCTTCCAGTGGGTGTCTGACCACTCACGTAGGGAGTTTCTCTTTGTCTCTGGCCCTGGTATTTGTTTGTTCTAAGGACAGTGGAGCATCCCCATACGATGAATAGTCTTGGGGCTTATGTTCCTAGGCAGGGGATGTGGATCTGAGCACCTTTGGATGGAAAAAAGTGAATCCAGCTTTCCTGCACCCTCCATGAGGGAAAAGGGAGAATGCATCAGCAATCAATCCCTCTGCTTTTCACAGGGACACTGCTTAGTTTTTGAAAGGACTTACACAGTTAAGGGAAGGATATGACTCTGAACACCAAGTAATTCTAGTCTTTTGTGGCCTGGAGTAAGGCATTAAAAATCAAAAGGGAGGTGAGATATGCCCCTCACCTTGTTCTGCTGGCTACTTTAGGAGCCTCATTTGCCCACTAGCTTTTGCCACGTCCAATCTAGGAGTCAAGCTCGGAGTCATGACCGCCATTGCACTGGGCAAGCAACCAGAGCTGCAGCCCTGCAAAGCTGAGCACGGTGGCCCTTACTCCCTCTTGTAGATTCAGCTTCCAGTCGCTGCCTCTTAGCTGACACTTAAAAATCCAGCATTTTTGGTGTTATTAAATGTTTAGAGGTCTAGTATGACATTTCTGAGAAGTAATAGTGACCATCTTTTGTAAAAATTAGAGGTTGGGATCTGAAACAAAAGGAAAATTGCAACAGTAGGAAATTCTGAGATCAATAAAGATGAAAATATATGGGCTCTTTTTAGAAGTTTTGAGGGAAGGACTTGTAATCTTGAATAAATTATTTTATGTTTTATTGATGGCATTTGCTTTCTCAGAACATGAATTTATCTCTTTTCCTATACACAGATTGTAAAATATTGCTAAATCTTGTCTGAGGAGGAAACAGAAAACTAACATATTCTTCTTTTAACGAAATGTTCTGTAAATTGTATGATAAATCAAAAACCCTAAAGGCATTTATGGTTTTTCATAGAGTAAATTTGAAGGACATTGATTTCTGTCCATTTAATGTAACTGGTAAAACCAACCAATCGTTGACTTAGCTAGACTATTGACTCTGACTCAGTTTGTGATTTTATGCATTTGCAAATGCCAAGACAGTGTTTACATATTACCATATGTGGTACGGTATTCCCTCACGTTCTGGGTGAGATGATTGACTAGACGTAGCTCAGCAATCAGCATGACCAGGCAATAAAAGCAATGGCAGATGGAAACAGACAGAAATGAAAGCTCGCAGGCTTCCTTTCTCCTTCCTTCCCAATACTTGGAAGATTACTGAGGTATCTGCATGCGTTCTTCATCAAACTTCTTCCAGCACCATCATCCGTTCATTTTTTCCTTCACAAAATTATTCCACTTTCAACTCACCCCATATGTAACAAGCACCCTTTGCATATATGTCTGACCCCAACATCTGCCTCTCGTTCTTCCCAGCAGCTGTCCATGTGAGTACCCTACTCACCACAGAGCTCTCACTCATAAAACCCAGACAATCCACAAGCTGTTCATCTTTACCCCTAGCGACATCCATCAAGGTGGATAAAGGTTTGCTGCCGCTCAGCCTCCCTCCCAGCTGGCTACGGGGAGATGTAGTGATGGTTGCTGTTATTGTCCTTGCCCGCGTGTGAAAGCACTCGAATGTTCCTCCACGTTTTTCCTCCTCTCTCTCCCTGTGGGAACTGTCTGAGCAGAGACACATCACAAGTTCAGCAATGTTCAGGGGCAGCGGAGCCAGAACACATGCTGCAGGAGTCCTTCAACCTCAGCGCGGCTTTCTGCAGCATCTAACTTTGGCAGAGGTTTCCCATGCAAAGACTGAGCTAGGTCAACCTTGCTTGGTGTAAAAAAATCTTGCAATATCACTGTATATCCCAATGTCCAAGCATGTAGCTCTAAGATTGAGGCTGGGACAGAAGAAAACAGATTTTTTTTCTCAAATCGTAACAGCAGAGGAATGTGGTCTAATGTCTGCTTAGTTGAAAAATGTCCAACTATCTGCATATAAGATGTTAAAAGAAATTAAACCAAATGTAAAAAGGGAGAGGAATATAGTTATTCACTATCCTAGCACAGTACTGTGGTGTGATATTGCTGGGATTTTACTTATATATAGTTTATCATTCCTGACATTTCAGTAAGATCAAAATAACCCAAAGTCAAATCATGGAACTGGCACTAAGAGCATTAACAGACAAAACAGGTGTTAAAGGTGCTGAAGAAAAGCTGTGTAACATTAGCTCTGTATTCAGCTCACCTTAACACAACTGATCCACCGTGAAAGGTAGGATGTGGAGACTGATCTATAAAGCAAATTCAAAAAAAAGAGTGCCCTTTACTTTGCCTGTGCTGTGCTACACAAATTTTCCTCTCCCAGATATGTTTTTCTAAGCAATTTTAACATCTCAAATATTATGGATACTAGAATGTATCCTTATTCTTGTTTCCTTGAATAACTGAGATTGGATACTGGGAAAAAAAAAAAGGTTGCAGAGATATTAGTCTTCCCCATTTCTTTATTTATGGTCCTTCTTGATGTAATCTGAAAAGTGTTCACGTTGCAGTCAAAGAGGTAAAAGCAACTCATGTAGACATCTGTGAGCTAAATTTTAATGAGAAAAATACTTCATCTGCAGGGAAGGGGGTAAAAACTGTGCCTTTGCGCAAATAGAATCATTAGCAACATAGAAGATCATTTCAGTGTAACTAATGTGACTGCAGGGAAGTTACGCCAGTTTTCATTAGCCATGAATTCTTCCTCATTTTGCTGTAAATGATTATTTCTGCATCCAATTGCAACAAATTAGGGAAGCTATATATTTGGTATACTTGAAAAATTGTGAATGCTCAAACTATCTGTTTCCTTGTTTAACAAGCCTGACGTAGCCCATCCCATGCCACCCAAGCACTGCGTCAAACCTCACACTGCTGCCTGGAAAGGGCATTTGTTGTCCGATAGTGCTCCTACAGAACCAGGAACTTCCAAAGCCTAAATTTTGATTCCTGCACTAGCTTTTCCTCTCAGAGGGCTTTGAAACATCCTTTTCTTGTTTCTTTATGTGGAAAATAGCAGCCTTCCTCATTCTTCTGTGCTGATGTGTGTTTCTAAGAGATTAATTTCTCAAAGAAATTTCTGTCTATTTGCTAAATGATGTGCACTTGGTGGGGTTGTTACATTCATAACCGTGCTCGTTGATAGGGGCATGTACTACCACGGGTATAAATTCTGACCTGAGAGGGCTACAACTCTAATAGCTGAAAGTCAGCCCAAAGTAAGTATACATTGAACCTCATTTGATTAACCCAGTATATAAACCTAAAATAACTACAAGCAAACAAGTAGATTTATTCTGGATTCCCTAACATTACTGAAGCCAAAACCTGACCTGCATATGTTAATAGCTGGCACTAAATGTACATTTATCTATATAGTATAGTTAGTATAATTACATATCGGTACACATAATTGTATAGCCTAAATATTGCATTCATATTTTTCTTATCTTTAAAATATATGCCATCAACAGAAAGGTTTAATCACTCGGTGAATGCAAAATACTGAGTGTCTGATGCTCTGACTTAATGGTTTAAACTATCTAATCCTGTAGCATATCAGTTCTCATTGTTTATTTGTAAATGAAGTGCTGTTTGTGTCAAGAGACCTATAATAGCTTGGGTTAATGCAATTGCCTCTAAGAAGAGCTACCCTTGAAGCCTTCTGGGGAATTTTAAGAGGCAGAATGCAACCATGGCAGAAAAATGTCGCATGAGCAAAAGACGTTGTGGAAACTGTGGTAAATGCTAAGTCTCTTTCACTTCCTGTATTGTAGTAAATCTTAAAGAAACAATTTGAGTGCTTTAGGAATGCTATGCATTTTAAATAGTCTCCTGTGAAGACTGATTTTGATTACAAACCTTGGTAGTTCTTCCATTTGACAGAAGAGTTACTATAGTCCAGTTGACACATTACTGATATATTGGAGGGATGGGAGAATTATGTTGTCATCAGACTCAAGTGGAATATTTTCTCACCTACTGCAAATTTTAAGAACTTGTTAAATTTTAAAACATACTCTATTCAAAGGTACTTACAACTGTTTTTCCAAATGTATTTCTTAAAGATTGATTTAGGTGCTTTTTTGTCTCTTGAGGCTGAAGGAGGTTTATTGCCATTATCTATTTACATTATGATCTTGGAATAATCTGATCTGTATTCAGAAAATATTCTGAGAGAGCTTATTGTGATGACTTTAAATATATGCAATGGACAAATAATTCTTGTTTAAAGTTTATCTTTTTCTTTACATATTCATTATCTCATATTTAATAGAAGAGAAAGACAGGACATTGTTGTTCTGAAGGGAAACAATTGGACTTCAGGAAATTGCAACAGATTCACCAGTTGGCCAGAGGAGGGAGCGATGCAGCCTTTCTGGCTGGTGAGATCAATGTTTCAGCCTAAATTGAAATGTAAAAGCTATTTTGGCAATCTTCTTTTGTGCCATTAAACCTTGATTAATCCAATAATAAGAACAATAGGTTATATTTTACTCCACTTTAAATGAAGACAACCCTTATGAATTCAGTAGGGATGCATAAGTATTAAAGGGAGTAAAAGTGGGGCACACCCAAGCTCATAGCTAAAAATTTGATAGTGCACTGGGGATTCCTGACTCTCCTTGTGTTGAAGCAAAGCTTAAGAAACGAATTTGCATGCAGTAGGAGCTTTATGTATTGTGGGTTGTAAATAGTACACCAAGAACATCAGTGAGATTTAAAATCAGGCACAAGTACAAAGCAGAAAAAACACAGCCTTTTCTTCAGTTGTGTCTTAGCTTGCAGGCAATGTAAAGATAATGAGCAAGTTCTGTGAGTATCTATATAGCCAAGGGAGTAATACTGGTATAGCACTGAGAGAAAAGCTTTTAAAACTGCTAATCTACTCTCGTTTCTTAATGGGTAAAAAGGAAAGCTGGTGGATCAAAATTACCATGCAATCAACTTTGTGTTTATGTCAGAATTCACTGTTGCCTATTAACACTGCTGCTATTTGGTTGTAATTAATAATAGGAAGGACAAAATTGCATTACACAAAATGGAGAAAATATTATGACTGTGGAAGGAAGGACCTGGCCGGGTGGTAGGATAAAAGAAAGGAAAACCAGAACCAGGGAAGGGAAA
>NW_009200765.1:6764-48765 GCF_000690835.1 Fulmarus glacialis
TAACTGTTATCTACTATTCTAGTATTTCCTTGGCTGTCATTCCACATATCTTTAAAGATGCAGAAAAATGAGAATATCATATATTTTTGTAACCTACATATATTAATATCTCTGCCTATAGAAATCAGGACTATGCTAAAGCAGTTGCTAACTACCCTGGGTTCCAAGAAGTCGCTTTGGTTGCTACCTACAGTCAGTGTTGTCTGTTCAGGAGCAGAAAAAGTAGCAGAGATCTTTCTTTCATATCCAGTAGGTGTATGCTTAAAGGAGGTTGGCTAGAGTAAGATCCCTCGTTTTCTTCTGAAGACATATGTCTATGTGACACCAATATAAAAGTATTGCAGAATCAATAGACTTTCTGGGAAGTGGCATATGCATAGCTAGGCTCAAGAGCTAACTTGTTGCCGATAGAATTTTGGCAGGGATGATACTGGTTTGAGGATCCTACTCCCAAAGCAGCCCTAACCCTGTTGGATGCTCTCTCGTGTTTTAATGTTCCAGATGCCGTGGCCTCTGTATGCGCTGTTCTGCAGCTTGAGAACCACCTCGTTTACCTCCTCTATTAATTTCATCCCAGCACTCTTGTCATCCCCAGAGCTCGCTCTCCTCCTTGGCATTTCACCCTGTCACCTGTTCCTTAACTGCTGAGCCTGTGGCCAGCCCAGGGGCAGTTAGCACAGCCGCCCCCGGGGGACTGCTGCCACTTTAGCCACTTACTAATCTCTGATGATAGCCCCCACACTAGAAGAAGCAACAGTATTTTGATCTGCTGAAATGCTGGTGTGAAGTAGTATGGAAATGAGACATGGCGCTGACAAGTCCTACGAACTATGTTGATTTAGGTAAAACTGCATTTTTTTAGCAAGACACCACTCCAAAGAAAACATTTTGGCTTGTTCTTTCTTATGGTGACAGCGTTTCATCTTAAATGGTAAAGGGCAAGAGTGTATTTTTAGACCCACTTTCTTCCCTTGTAAGTGTGCTCAAGGGCTGTTTGAACTTAATATAGTTGTCTCTCTTTGGTATGACATCAGGGAAGGGGGGTGAGAGAATAATGGTCACATCTGCATGTGATAAAACATACATTGATGTATTTCAGAAAAACTCAACCAGTTTCAGCGTAAAAGGGCTAAGATACACACTGAGAAGCTTGTCCTACTACTTTAGTATTCAGTCTCATATCTCTTTAGACTTAATTTCAAAGTGTTTATTTGCATCATTGCTGAAATACTGCTTCCTTTCTAATCTAATAACTAATGCAATTGCTTAAGCTTATGCAGCCCAGTTTCTCCGTAGTCCTTGGCCGCGGTGTTTTCCGCACCTGTGAAGCATAGTTAGAGAAAATGGAGAAGTAGCAGCTGTTTGCATCAATAAGGCTAATGAAATGCAGAGCACATTTGCATATCCAGGTACTTAACCAATCTCTTGACCAATCACTTGGCCAATTTCAGCCAAGTGTAACTTCTAGCAAGTAGCTGAGACATCCAAGGAAGTCTGTTTTCTGGTGTAAACGTGGTTGCATTTATACACCAAGCATGAGCTGATTGTAAGTGGAGCACAGGTGGATGTAGATTGTTGTAGTAGCAAGTCTTGCGTGCATTTAAAATGTGGTGGGTCTGTAAAAGTTGGCATTAAGAAGGATATAGGGTCTACATAAGGGCGTTGGTAGCAAGAAAAACCACCAGTGAAAGAAATGATGAAGCAGCCCTTTCCTAACCCTTCACCTAATTTAATCTATACAGTCTGCCATGGTCTCAGCTTTAAGCCTGGATTAAAGCCCCAGATTCGGTGCTGGGATAAACTGAATTCCATGGCAGTTGTGCCCATTCACACAAAGACAGAATTTGTTCCCATAGAATAATGATGTGCCTTTCCACCGATAATTTTGCCACTTGAATGTCAAGTTACAGTCCAGAGACACTTGCTTAACATTAAAAACTGGCACCTCCAAGAGCTCCTCTGCTCTGGCCAGTTTGGTATATCATGGCAAGCTTTCAAAAAAAGGACTGCCTTCAGCGTTTTGCCTGGATCATTTCCCAGTCATGTAGTGCTCCCTAGCAGATGGCTACATCCATCTCCCCTACAGTCAGCAGCAACTTCCTTCCTAGACCCATAAGTGAAGAAAGCAGAGTTATAACCGTCCTGTGCGTGTATTGCTGAGACACTGACGTCAGTGGGAGCCTACACGGCCGTACGGCTCTGCCTGCCTCAGTCAGAGGTGGTGGGGATCAGGGCTTAATAAACAGCAGGCAATCAGTAGCACCAGCGTTGAGACTCAACCTATTGGAATGATCTAGTTTTGGATGGTTTTATTTAACTTTTTAAAAAGCTTTTCTCACTCAGCCAAGCCCATTACCTCCTACGTTCTTCCCTCTTTGGCCTAAATTTCATGGGTTCAGTTTGCATGTTTGTTCTGCCTAAGCGGGGCAGCTGCACCCAGTGCATTTTTGCCTATGCAGAGCTCTTCTTATTTTCAGTTTTTCTCCTTTATTTGGCAAGTGAAGCATAGATGTAAGATTATTTTATGTACATGACGGAGCACTTACTTACTTATATAATTTTTGGACATTTACTTGCTCACTGATACTATAGAAGATAACTGCACCTGACATTTTATATTTCCCTGCTAGTTGGGTTTCTGAAAAAAATTTCGAGAGCATTAACATGAAAACGACGGGAACAACCCCTGTTGTTCTTTTCCCCTTCAACTCTCTGCAGAACATCCTGCACTGCTTTGTTTTTCAGGTTGATGGCTTCCTGACGCTTCTCTTTGGCCTGGCTAGCATTAATACCCTTACAGTAATCAGTGTGACTCGCTACATCAGGGGCTGCCATCCTGAGAGAGGTAAGGAATAAAGGCAAGTCCAGTTCTGCCTTCATCGAACCTAGTGCAAACCTGTATTTCTTTCAGTCACAGGCTATATCAAATATAAATTAGACACGTTGGAAACCAGAACATAATGCAGTCATTTACATTACAAACATGTTTGCATAGAATCCTTCACGGTTAACCCCAATAAGAGCCAAATTATTACTAGTACACTTTGGTCACCATGGGTTAAATTCACCCTTGTGCCAAAGATACCACAGGTCCTGCTGACCCTCTGTATTCCTCAAAATGCAACTTAAATGACTCCTAAGTGATGCATTCATTGTTGTCTGGCTCTCACTGTAAGTAACAAATTTCATCTTCTATGAGATGATGCTTGGGAAGTTTCCAGTTGTTGATAAGATCCTTGGTTCGGAAGGCTGCCCTACATACAAACATTTTTACTCTTCAGGGTGTTTTGCCTGGGTATGTGCACGGCCGGCATCATGGACTGCTTTAGATGGCGCTGGGAACGTTCGGTTTGCACATCTTTGCCTCCAGGTTTTGTAGCACTGCGCAGCCTGCCATCCCCACATGCCTCTCTAGCCTCCCCTTGGTGCAGAGTTTCACACCATGGGAGATGAAAATTACTCCTACCATGCCCAGAACTGACCATGACCCAACTCTGCCCGGAGAGGCCCGGTCTCCTGATCTGCAAAGCACCATCACCGCAGCCTTGCACGCACACTTCTTCCTTCTCTAGTGCCCTGTTGATCTGTAGCCTGAATATCTCAAACAACTACTGCTCATTACTCTCTCCAGTGCTAGAAACCTTTTACTAACCACTCTCTTTCTGTATTTTTTATTTTCATTTTTTTATTAACCTTTGGTATAAATGTCTCTGTAAAGGCTTACGAGTGTCCCACTATACAAATCTGGTCTGAAATCCTTTACGTGTTTCCTGCCCTGTAAAGCCCTCATCAGCAAGTCTATATAAACATGCCATCATCTACCCCTTTCCCTGTATGCCTCTTTACATCACCACACTCACCCCAAGCACTCCCTTTCACAGGATCAGTAGAAACCTTTCCTTACCATTCATCCTAGACCTCCTGCCTGCTGAAAACTTTGACTTCCACTGACAGCCTTAGGTAATCCCTCTTCTTTATACCTACACCTCCCATAAATTCTCCCTCGTCTTCCTTTCACCCATCCTTAGGTAATGTATCCTCCATTTTCATGCCTTTGTTACGACTGGCTTGCACCATCTTTCAGACAGGAACCTATTAAAGTCTGCAGGTAAAGCATACATAAATACACTGGATGCATCATATGAGTTTTTCTCTCTAATAGCAGGAGTAGTATTAGCTGCGAAAAGAACTTCTGCAGGGAGGTCTTTTTTTCCACAGGAAGCTCTTCTTCAGTTTGTTGTAATGACAGACTTCTTGAAGTTAATTTTCAATTCAAACTGCTGTTGGAGCTGCTAGAATTTGGCTGTGATGTATTGTACATCTTATATGCATTGCATATTATTAAGTCATATTTAAAACCCACATTTCTCTTTTGCAAAGCTGTATCACATGTTCATCTAAGGGTGTGCATAATTTATGTTTGCCTCTTGAGGAAATCTGAGCAAGTACCCAGTATAACTTTACAGAAATGTTGAGGAACAGAGAGTGGTGGATGCACAAATATTTCTCATGTAAATGAAGAAATAACCACAATGTATGGCAACAGCAAGACAGATTAAGTAGTTTGTATTGAATGGCTAATGTAGTTTGAGTATCTAACGTATTTTTTCCTTTTTAATAGGGAAAACCTTGAAGTGAATAAGAAAATCCTCCGAATTCAGACTTATCTTGTTTGTTTCTACATAAAACTTAACATACAACTAACTGTTTCCTGCCTTTTACAAAATTGCAAAACATGTCTAACATAGAATTTGCCAGTTCTGCAGTGCTCAACAAACACATTGTCTCCTGCTTAAAAGCCATTAATTTCCACTGTTCACAAATGGTCTTGAACACAAGCCTGGCAGATGCTTTCAAATTTAAGCTTTTCTTATGAATATGCATTTTTTTTGTCTTAATATTTTTTTAAATAGCTGTATTTTCCTTATTAGCTGTTGGTATATAAGTGCATTTAGATTTCAGAGGTATGTTTGCCTTTCTAGATATTATTTTCTGACTAAACCGTGCCATTGCAGGTCACTGCATCAGCAACAGCAGTATGACGGTGGCTCTGGTTCTCATTTGGATAGCAGCTTTCTTCTGGTCAGCAGCTCCATTACTCGGCTGGGGCAGTTATACAGGTAACAGGTATCTTTCAGTTGTACTTATTTGGCACCTCTCCATTTAATGAAGATACTTACCTTTCTTTCTTGCTGTTTGTGATAAACCAGACCGATTATCAGTGGAACTGAGAAAATAATTTATCATGCATGATGTACGCTCAGAGTGTTGCCTGCTTTGGTATCAGGTATAAAGAGATTTTTTTGAAGATAACACAGGAAAGACTTGGACCAAGTGCATATTACCTGTGAAAAAAGAGAGGCCAGAAATATTTGGCATGGTTAAGCAATGAGATAAAGGAAATTATCAAAAGACATCCTTCAAAGACTGTCAAGATTAGGAAGCTAGAAAAGAACACAAGTTCCAGCAAGTTAAACTTGAAACTATGATAAGACAAGCCAGAATGATTTGGTGAAACAGTTTGTTGAAAATATGAAAACTAACATAGCAGAAGAAGAAGAAGATGTCAGAAAGTTTGTCAGTCCAAGAAGTGATAAGGCTGCAAGCAAATAAGGAGGGGGGAAAAAGGGGGAAAAACAGGAAAACTTCTGAATAGTGAACACTGCAGTAATTCAATGGCTAAGGGATATTCCCACACCAGAAAATGTCTTCATGGGGAAAAGTTGGAGAAATAGTCTCAAATTAAGTCTCTAAAAATTCAACAAAACAAACCTCTAAGAACAAATGGTAATGATACAGGAGTCCTAACAACTGAAATCATGTGAATGAAATTGTCCCGCAGTTTTCTGTCTGGATGCTGTAGGCATCTGTATCCTTTGAGAAGTCATGAAATCTATGAAGACTTCTTAAAGCAGCTATGTGAATATATCTTCTTATTAAATACATAAGCTTTGAGGTATCTCTAAACCCTTCAAGTATGGGTGTGAGAAAAGCAGCCATTTCTATGATTGGCTAAATCTTCTATCCTTCCCAAACCAAAATGTTACCAGGATATTAGGCTCAATGGATCTTTTGTTTGAGGAAAAAACCAAAGTGTTTATTAGACTGTTCTAATTTTATGTCATGTTTTTGCACTCTGGATATGTCATAAACCTGGGGGGTTTGTACTGGTCATTTTCTGTGTATCTTCTGGTGATCTGTGTTTTCCTTTTACCTTAATCTTACTAGCTCTTTATTTGTAGAAGGATTTCTGATGTCCCTGTTAACCTTAAACTGGAGCCAGGGACTTCTTGGGCATCACTGCCTTGCCAGGGCATCAAGTGCCCCCATGGATCCTGTTTGTACTTTGGATTCAATCCCTTGACAGTGGTCTTCAAGACCATTTCTGGGAGCACTTTTCCCTACTGAGAATCACAGTGGTTTCAGGTTCCTGGGCTATCTGACTCTAAACAGGTTTCCACTGAGGGCACCCATGGAGATGTGGGAGCCCAGCAATGGCAAGTCTGGCAGCAGGCAGCGGAGCAGGCAGCGGGCACCGGCACTTTACACCTGGCTGCCTCGGACCTCTCACTTCTATACAGCAGCTGCAGGGCTCCCCAGGACCCCGCTGGTTTTTGGAAATGCCACTTGCCAGTGTCTCTGCAGAGGGCGGAAACACAGCTCTGAATTCTCACTCGCAGAAAACCTGCAGGATTTTCTTTTCATGTCATCTGGAGGCTGCTTTCTTTTTTCAGTCAAAAGTTTTCACAAAACAGAAACCTGGAATTAAGCCAGATATGTTATCTTTTTGAATCTTGGGGTCTACTGATGAAAAAGGCAAAGGAGACAACAGTCTATTTCTATTACTGAACACATCCAGACAGCAACACCTAGAACTTTTGGTGTTAAAAATACCACGCTTTTTTCTATAAGAATCATAAAAGAGATTTTAATCTTTTTCTCCTTTAATTCATCCTGTCTAAACCTCCTATCACCTGTGAGGAATTAAGGGATTTTTTTTTTTTTTTTGCTTCAGAATTATCGCTGGATATCAGGGAGAGATCTGTTGCTAAATCACGCAGGCTTCACCTGTACTGTATCTCCAAGACTTGTTAATACTTGACTTACATAATTTTGGTTCATGCTTCATTTATTTATAATCCAATTTGCTGCCATAGCTGTCAGAAAAAACAGCTTTTTCCACTTAAAAAGAAAAATCAACAACTCTCAATCTATAGAAAACCTCTAATGCTATCAAATTCAAGTTTTATATCAGGACACATTTGCAAACACATCAGAGGGTCTAAAGAAGTCAACTGTTATTCACAGAAGTGTTTAAGCAGAGACTGCACCTTATTCCCACTGCCTTTCCCTTAAGTACCTGATCAGCTAGTGTCCTTTTGTAAATCCCACTAGTTGCAGATCCTGCAATCTGCCTAACTTCATTTTTAAGAGCCTGCAGCTCCTTTGTGGTTGCAGAACTGTATGCTTTCCATTTAGCAAAAGGTCTCATATCTTTCTAAGTATTTATATGTTTCATCTTCCCATAATCTTTACCATTAACTGTATCAATTTCCTTTCATGACTCTCGCTACAGTAAAAATTTCATTGTCTTTTTGTTTCTATTAAAAAACCTTGACATTCTTATTTCCTACTTTGCTATATAAGTAGTGACTTTTTACATTTGGCATATTGTCTCTTTACAATTGCTTGTTATGCTGTTACAGTGCTTATCTTAGGAAGTTAGTATGTAGAAGATTATGACAAATAAGAGTAGATAACACTCAAAAATATCAAACCTACTGAATGAATACCCTTTTTTTTCTAATAAAGTATCACAATTTCCTATTCTGAAACAACAGTTTGTGCATTATGTATTTACACTGGAAGTCTAAACCGGACAGAATGATAATGATAATACGCATTAAAACTTGTTTTGGTCTAGGTGGTCTGGAAAAATTGTTTATGTAGGAAATTATGTCACGGCTCGTTAAATCAGAAAGAGCAATCCATTCTTTATTGCTTAAAAGAAGAAAAATACAACATTTGAACTGATATATTAATCACTCAAAAGCAGATAAATGTTCTAAAAATGCTAACCAACTTGTTTTTGCTTTCCAGATCGCATGTATGGCACGTGTGAGATAGACTGGGCAAAAGCCAACTTCTCTACAATCTACAAGTCCTACATTGTCTCCATTTTTATCTGCTGTTTTTTCCTACCTGTAACAGTCATGGTCTTCTCATATGTGTCAATTATCAATACTGTCAAGCTAAGCCATGCATTAACAGGTCTGGGTGATCCCACAGACAGACAGAGGAGAATGGAGCGGGACGTCACCAGGGTGAGTCTGGGTTTCATGTTGGGTGGGATTTTTCTCAATGAAATCTGTCTTTCCAAAAATTGGTCCCAACTAGAACAGAAGAGAACAAAATAATCAGTTGCCTTTCATTTCTCTATAATCTCTAGTGACAGAGTCTGAACTCAGTGAAGAATATGAAGATTGTTTAAAACTTCTATCCCGTCACTTGGCTAAAATATTGGTGCTACATCACATGCGAAAAATAATCTGAATATAATTGGAGTGGGTTATACCTCACAAAAACAAAAGTTTGGTTTGGCATATGCTCTTTTCTTTCAGAAGTTATGTTACTTCTGAGCATACACAGAAGTTACAGTGGAGCTTTCAAATTACTTACCGTTGACTTAATTCTACCCAAAACCCTCTTAATTCATATAAACATACATGGGACTGTAGCTATTTCCATTCCATTAGATGAGGCATTGCTCAAGTACACCACCATGCCAAAATTAGATATATAGCTTCTAGGTCTGCCTGGCTCCCTCAAAGCTAACCTCTTCCTTGCCTGTACTCTCCTGTGAGCCATACCCTCAGGACAATTCGAATGTTTCCCTTCCAGCCAAGTGTCCAAGCTACTATTCCCAGTGTATTACTTCCCTGATGTAGTTTTCCAGAATAGGTTTAAGACTATTCTTCTTCTGTCTTTTAGGTTTCTATTGTCATTTGCACAGCCTTCATTATTGCGTGGTCACCATACGCTGTCATCTCTATATGGTCTGCCTATGGTCACGCTGTGCCCAATCTTACCAGCATCCTTGCCAGTTTGTTTGCTAAGTCTGCCAGCTTCTACAATCCCATTATCTATTTTGGAATGAGCTCCAAATTTCGGAGGGACATTTTCATCTTATTCCATTGTGCCAAGGAAGTCAAGGATCCTGTGAAGCTCAAACGTTTCAAAAACCTCAAGCAAAAACAACAAGAGCCTTCTCAGAAAGAAGAAAAGTATGCAGGAGAAATGCACCCTGCACCAAGCCCTGATTCTGGGGTGGGAAGTCCAACCAATACCCCACCTCCAGCAAACAGGGAAGTGTATTTTGGTATTCTCGATACGCCATCTAATAACCCTGATATTGAATGTGATAGACTGTAAGTTTTGTGGCCACTTAACACATGTACCCGCTTTGTGTTCAGGAAGACCCTCTTCAGATCAGTGCTTGAGTGATTCCTAATTCCCAGTCCATCTGTTTCTTGCTATAGCACTGATGACTATGCAACTCAAACAAATCAGATGGTAAAGTGATATTTTCCTTCTACGTAGGTACAAAAAGCTGTGAAGCACGTTACAATGTGGGCAGCACACCCAGTGCCAGAAACATTCGATTTTCACATGCATGCAGGAAAAGGAACACTGACTTGTGAAGAGCAGGCATTAGCTAGCAAAAATAACTAATATGTTCCCATCCAGATTTTATTAATTAAGAGATTGCATTCCCAAATATGTTTTTTGCTCTTCAACAGTCCCAGCCATAGAGGATCATTTTAGCTCTGTGGCGCTGCACAGCCCAGGCTGTAGGAGAAGATGGGTCCTGCCGAGATTGCTGTGGAGCTGCTGCAGCTCCAATGGCCGCGAGCTGGTAGGCAAAGCCCTGTGCTCCCTGTGGGGCACCGAGGCGTGCCTGCCCTGCGGCTCCCAGGGCCCGTGCGTGCAGGGGTGCGTGTCTGATCGTCTGTGCCTGACTCTGTGTGTGTCTATGCAGGTGCTAGGAGTTGTAGATCTTGGCATTTTCTAGTCACTTTAGTCCGAACTGTGGCTTCATACTTTTCCTCGTTGGTCTGCAGAATTATTTCCACCCACCCTGACCTTCCCTTCAGGGCCTGGCTGTAGCATTCAGATTCAGGAAAACTGGCCTTTAATTTTACTGATCTGTCTCCAAACTGGTTGGTTTTCTACCTGACTATTAAGAGATGTTGTACAGGCAATGAAACCAAAAATGAGACTAAGGTTTTAAGAATACTGATGAAGTGTGGCATCAGAGCTATTTACAAAATATAATTCAACACTTCACTGCTGCTTCTAAAGAAAGTTTTTGTACCTGCCTATGGGTAAAAAATGACTTTTAGGTAAAAGTAACCAAGTAGCAATTAAGGATGGTGATTTAAATAGCTGAGCTGTAGGCTTAAATCAGTAGCAAGACTATCAGATGTTATAATATCCAATTATTCCACAAAATTTATTTTACAGAATCAAAGTGAGGAGGTATATCTTCATAATTCCCCATCTTGGAAATTAACTGCATACTCAGACACTTCTGTAAAAATGTCTCTGTATTAGCCATGGAAATTGTGGGTTCATTTAGTGCTGTTTGCAAGTTAAACAAGGGGAAAAAAAAAAAAAAAAAAGAAGAAAAAAACCCCAACAACATTGGTTGGTAACCTCACTGCTATTTATGACTTTTTGGAATCTCACTGTCCAGGTTTGTGAAAGTGGTGTTGTTTTGCAAAAGTATGCTTTTCCAGATGTGTTTCTTGGGAAAGTTAGAAAGAGCCCACCTTCATTTCTCCCATTACTCTATGTGTTTTGAGAAAATCACCTGTGTTTTGAAGTTAAAAACAAATAAACATTATAAGCAACAGTGGGGAACTGTGTTTTCTTTCATGGTCACAGATCTGAACTACAAGAGTATTCATTTTTTGTGGAAAATTTTCAGATATGGGTGCTATTTCATTACCATAAATAATTAAAAGCAAATAAGTAAACAGTTCGCTTCCAGATAAAAGTGCATGCTGGAGCTGCAGAAATAGATGAAATCATTTAGGGCAAAATCCTGTCACAGCTGGATGAAGCCAGGCTGGGCTAGCCAAAGCTAGCACGCAGTTTGGAAAGCTTCTAGGTGTAGCACGAAATCCACCTTGGTAACGCTGCTGGACTGAGCCTTCTCACTACTGAGAGTGCTTGGGTTTTCCTCCAAAGAGGAGTGCCACGCATCCCCATCGGATGGATGCGGTTCTTGGAGGTACCTGCAGCCGCCAGTGTGCTGGACACCTGCCCGTAGAGCCTCCACGGCCACAGATGCAGGGCTAGTTTTTTATCTGTATTTCCACTAACTTACGGATAACTAGGGAAAATTCTTGCCCTGCTGCATTGTAGCAATGCTGTTGATCTGCAGGATTCAGACTCTGACATAGAAAGATGTGAAACGGGCAAGGGGGAAGGTGGAACAACAAGGCCATTCCCAAGAGTGCCCCCAAACTCCAGCTGAAATCTCTCTTAGTTCGTACGCCACTGAGCACATACAGTGAGGCTAGACTGGGGGAAGAGAAGGGAGTAGTAAAAATGAGCCAGAATAGGAGCAGAGCAGATGAAAAATATGAGGGGTGAGAACCAGATAAGCAGGAGAGCAAGGGGCCAGGAGCCAAAGGATGCATACCTGCTGAAAGACAACTAGAAACAGCCAAAACAGAAAAAGCCATGACTGGACCATGGCAGACCTCCCTCCTGCAAGGCCTATGGCTACAGTCCTTTGTGGATATACGGTCATACCATGGGACTGCATAACTGTAGAGCAGAATATCTGGTTTTGCAGGTTATGCAGGGGAAAAGAGGATGGATGCCTTTGCAGGCACCAACCTGTGCTCCAGGTTCAGTAACAGCAGGAGCACATTTGTCACTGAAGTTATTCAGGTTAAAAAGCTTCCAGTCCTAAAGCACCAATGCCCTGTAGCTGCACCCACACCACCAGCAAGTGGCTGAAGGCAGAAAAAAGGTCCAGAATCCATTACTGCTGGAGTGCAGCATTTCAAGTGTGTGAACCAACACAAATCAATTTGTAAACACTTTGCCTGTGTCCTGCATTTCCTCCCTTTGTCTCTGGTCCTGCACGTGCCCGGACAAGGCTGGCCCCTGCTGCTGTCTCCACAGATGGGCTCCTCTGCCTGCCGAGCCCACGCTGCCGGTCAGGGAGGAGCAAAGAGCTCAGGAGCTTGAGACAGTCAGGAAGGATAGAGATGGTCTAGATATGCTGCAGGGGGGTGATGTGGTTTTACGCTTTTTACTTAGCAAGAATGAAGTACGGTGCAAACAGCATAGAGAGTCCTAGAGTCAAATTACTCCTCCCCATAACCTTGCTGCTGCCCACAACCTTGGGTTTTCATTTACAGTGGATGAGTTTTAGCAGCAGAGATGCGAGAAGGCTGTTGTTCTGACTGATATTCTGGTGACAAAGATGCTTTCCTGGGAAACTGCAGCTTTGAACACTCTCCATCTGAGATGGTCTTACAAGGGAGATCCCATTTACCTTGACAAAGAAAAGGACTACCTGCTCCCGATGCTTTCTCTTTAGAAAAACTATATTTTTACATTTTTCTAATGCAAAAAGCCGATTGGTGTGCCAAAGGCAGGGTCAGATGTCATATCTCCATGAGATAGGACATCCCATCCTAGTGCTGCCACTTCACCTTGTGTGAAGGCACACAGCAGGCAGGCAGCGTCGGCTTAATAGGACCTGGTTCTTCCACTACCTCTATCAGAGGCCTTTTTCAATGTGTTTTATATTGAACGGATTAGTGCCAGCCTGCACAAACGAGATCTCGTGACTACTGCCAGTATCCAAATGGTCTCTTGTCATGAGGTAGGAGAACACTATTCAGGTCTTCCTCCCTTTGGCATAGAAATTCTGGCATGCAGGCTCCTTCTGTCTCTCTTGCTCAGCCCTGGATATTACTGCGCAATTTTGTAATTGTTGGGGTTGGTTTCATGTATGATACACTAAAACTAAGTAGCATCATCTGACAGAAGGCAGTAGGCCAAGCAATTCTACCATTTCCAAAGGATGCTCTCAGCATTTGCTGGCTTGTTCCAGTAGGATGCGAGACAGAGGTTAGCCCTCTTTTATCCTAGATGCAAGAAACCCAGCCAAAAAAACCTTGCTAGCTGTTCATTATCCATTTCTGTACGCACAGCCCTGTTGACATCATTAAAGCACTCCGGGAAAAATGACATGCCTGAGCATAGTAAAGTCACTCTGCAAAAAGCTTGAAGCCCTTAAGCCACCCTTTAAAACATGCCTTTAGCTACTCTACACGTTCATTTCCAAACATTTCCCAACTGTTTTGATTAGCTCTTGATTAGTACACTCAGCAGTTGAAATCTTAATGGCTACACAATTCATGTATTTACATGTGTATCAAAATCTCATCAGCTCTTACTTGATTATTTCTTATTATCAATATTATTCATAATTATCAGCATATCAGTATTATACCATAATCACTGCAGTTATTGATCATGAAGTGCAGTTATTAATACTCACATATAAAACTTGGCCTTGCAGGTGGATTACCAACAACCCTGTCACAGACACAACCCTTGCACCTGGGCTACACAGTTTGAACAATCAAGTTAACCTAGGATTACTTCTGTTCAATTTCCACATTTAAAAATAGCCTCTTCTGGTTTGGGGGGGGTAATCACTGCAGTTATTGATCATGAAGTGCAGTTATTAATACTCACATATAAAACTTGGCCTTGCAGGTGGATTACCAACAACCCTGTCACAGACACAACCCTTGCACCTGGGCTACACAGTTTGAACAATCAAGTTAACCTAGGATTACTTCTGTTCAATTTCCACATTTAAAAATAGCCTCTTCTGGTTTGGGGGGGGGGGGATATGCCAAGAAAACCTTTTGGGCCCACATTTCCCCTGGTGGCATTTTTGCCAAGCTGAAAATCCTTTAGGGTGTCAGCACGTTGAAATACGTAGCAACATTTCTTAATAGCTTTGACATTTCTAATGGTAACATGAATAACTTGAGTGTGTAGTTGGAGGGAGTGGGATAGCCTGCTGCAGTCCAGTCCCTGCTCTCAGTGCTGTTATGCCTTTTTATCTATCTAATGACTCATGTAAAAGTATTTCTTGTAGCAGAGACCAGAAAACAGGAAATCCCCCTCCACCCCCCTTAAGACAGTGACTTTATTACAGTGTGAACTACTCAGGCTTGCAGCCCCTTGCAGGCTCTCTCTCCACCCCTATAAATCCTTCATTCTTTGCTGCACAGACTGACACGATGAGAGAGATACAGAGTGTGCCCGTCCAAGCATGGCCTATGGTTTGGTGCTTTCCTCAGGAGAGAGAGGTGGAGGCAAAATCCCTTCCCGAGGGTAGGGCTGGACAAGAACGTTGTTCTCCTGCTACCCCGGTGAATGCTCTTACCCCAGGCAGTAATGAAAAAGGTAATGCTACTACGTCTGTATTTTAAACTATCCTGGAGATAAGCCAGCCTGGCAAACCAGGTTCTCTTGCAATGCTGTGTGTGTCCCTCTGCCTAAACCTCAAATTGCTAAAGGCTTGGAGTCTGAACCTTCCCCGTACATCAACAAATGCAAAGGGTTTTTGCAAGCACTTTGGGAAACCTGCAGACCAAAGTGAAGGTGCCTGCAGGGTCAAATGGGTCTGTGTCTAGTATGTGGTCTGAAGCGCCTAATTCTGCAGTGTCTGCAGCAAAGACTCCACAGTAGCTGGCCGCCAATCCCTTCCTGCATTGCTGATCTAGGAGTATGGAAAACTACAATACTGTGCAATTGGAAAAAAAAAATACCTCCAAGGTCCTCGTGGTCACCATATATTCCTGCTTTCTGGGAGATGGCAATTAGGTGATTCCAGATGAAGCAGGGTAAAATCTGAAAACGGGATCTTCTGCAGAAGAACAGAGTAAAGGTACTACTGGATACACATGTACACAGATCCTGCAAGAAACTTTGTGCCTGGAAGACTCTTATAAAACTTCATATACCTACATTCAGATTAAGAGAGGTAGCTAAGTGAATTGCATTGACTGCAGGAGAGGACAGGAGCCTGTCATCTATGTTTTTGTCTACAGCTTTGAGTACACAAATACGTATTTAATACATACTTCTGAAAGTTTGTTTTCTGGGTTGGATTTTTTTTTTTTTTTTTTGTAATCTGCCTATATGACAATAGTTCATCAAAAAGAGAAGCAAGACTGTATCCTCCATGATGTGCAGGAGAAGCACAAGAATAAATTTAAGATTCAAAGGATGTCCAAATAGTACTACAATAAGAATACAGGACAATAAGAAAATTACTAAATGGAAAGTAATAATCCCATTCCTAATACAAAAATCAGGGCCATGCTGAATGATTAAAAAAAAAAGCACAGCTGTCTGTGCCAATAACCATCATCTTTAATGCTCATTGAATGAGACAAAAGCCCTTTGGGGATAACAAGCGCACAGCATTTAATTATGTAATAGGATGTAACCTAGTAAAACGGGAGTGGAAGGACTTACAGAAATCACTGCCATAAACGCCCTCCCTCACTGATATTTGACAGCCTCCAGTAGCCTTTGACACTGTACACCAGCCAGCTGGGCTGCTGGAAATGACCACTGCTGGAGCAAAGCTGGGATGGTCCCGGAGGGTGCGCCTGTGGCTGGAGGCCCATCTGCTGGGTCCAGCACAAGGCCAGTGCAAGCTGCCCAAGCAGGAGGCACCTGTGTGTGTCACATCCGCCGCAATATTTGCAAAAGCAAGTATGAAGTCAAGAATAATGTTTGGCAGCACAAATGAGAGCCCAAGCATGTCTTGGTGATGTGACCTGGCAAAGCCTTACCACGCACCAAAGACAAATTTCAAATGGATTCATATCATATAACATTCGTACAGATAAGTGGGAGAAACTTAGTGAACTCAGGGCATGCTTCGCATCACTGGTGAACTGCTGCATGAAATGAACAAAACTAACTTCACTGAGAACAATCCTTGGGATAACATGTGACCTATATGTTGATTTAAAGGGATCGGAAAAGGGGCTTTAGCTCATCCTTGATGGATACCATGTTACCTGACAACCCAGCCCTCTGCTTCCTTTGCTGAAAGGCAGTCAAGTACAGCAGCGATATCACGTGTCTATCAATCAGAAAAAATCATCCCAGGCAAATGACCAGTTCAAGAATTGGAAAGTTTAAGTCCTAGCTCCAGAGATGAGACCCATATCTCGCCACAATTTGGAGGAGCTATTACCAGACCATTCCCCATCCCTTCCCTCATGGGAAGGGAAAACATTCACTTTTGGAAGGCTGATACACCTTATTCTTTGAAAGATGCTGTACATTCTTGGAAATACACATTCTTGGAAAGATAATACACCTTAATGTGATGGCATGGACAGGGAGTCCAAAGGAGGGAGGGTAAAGCATCATGAAAGTCACTGATCACTGTCTGACTATCAAAGCACAAGAACACCTTGGCAAGTTGAGGAAGATTCAGATCGGCCATGCAACACATAAAAGGACAAAGAAAATGGGCTGCCAGGACAGTAAAATTGCTATGCTTATTTCATATTTCACCTTTTTCATGGGATGACACAATCCAACTAAGGCATGCAAACATCTGCAAGGACCGGAGGTGTAGCATGGTATATTTGCCCTGCAAATTGCTTTCATGGGTTGGCAGGCTGCGAGTGCAGGTTAGACCCGTGTCTGGGGAGCTGTTGTCTATTTGGTGAGCTACAGTACTGCTTGAACTGGCTATCTTTTCTTTGGGAGACAAATGTCACTGCTAGACCTTGGCTAAATTCACAAGAAGGTCTTAAACATTTCAGCTTCTGAAAGAAGTCAGAGCTTTTATAAAAGGTGGAGCACATGGGCTCAGAAAGTGTGGTAAAAGGTGGCTCTCTCTTAGAGGGCTGTGAGGAAGGACCAGGCTAGCATTAGGATAACTAGGCAGGTATGCCTGCAGATAAAGGAGCCGAAAACCTTGACATCCCAACTTACAACTGAGAAGAGCAAGGCTCTATCAACTTCTGGGCTGCAGCAGTATTTAGCAGACTTGAGTCTTCCTCAAGTTAGTTTAGACCTCCTGTTTGCTTATGCCCCACCCACTAGCTCTGTGTAATGGTTGCTGGTGCCCATCCACATCTCTGTTGATTCGCTGTGACCCTGAGGAGAAACAGCATCCCAGTTTCACATTTCCAGTCTAACAGAAATTCCATGCTTCGAGCTTTGTGTTTGCAGCTTGTTTTATTGCCACATCCCATATTATACCCAATATGCACTTTTGGTAGGTGCTTTGGCAACAGATAAGGAACAGCGCAGCCAACAACCAGAAAGCTAGCACGGATGAATACAACACCAAAACACTTTCTAATAAGAATTCTTACTGCAAAGCAGGGACAATTTTTCCCGATTGCTTTTCTTCATCCAACCTACTATGAAAATGGAACATCACCATGGAATAGTGAAACATGGGGAGTTCCCACAACGTTAGCTCTTACCTGTTCTGCACATAAAGAGCCCTAGCAGCAAAGAATAGGCCTAGCTTATGCATCAAAAAACACTACCGAGAGTAATCTCCCTGAAGTCCTCCTGCAAAGACAACACGGATTTGGGGCCATTCCCCCTTTACAACCACATGCAACAGAAATGAAGTTGACAACGTTAGTTATATTGCCACAATCTATACCTGGGATGATACTTCTGGCCTCATAAAATTATATTCTCCAAATAAGACCCACTCAGTGAATCTGCTCAATAACCTAAAGACTTTTCCCTAATGCCTCCCCCTGCAAAATCTGGAATTGTACTTCACCCAGCAAGTTCAGTTGCAGTTCAGTGGGCACAGTCAGGTCTAGGGATGCTCAGCATATGGTCTCTCAGCTGTAGATCCCACAGGTTTTAATGAAGATGACATGCCTCAGCTGCCTCTAATCCTGAAGAATCTGATTGCTTTCTGAATAGCAGAATGCACCCAAAGCACTTCTGCCATGAAAAAGTTAGGTTTATCTTGTTTTTTAATATGGGATCTTGCACGTAAACAAAGTAAAAACTAACTGTAGTCTGGCCAGTCGCAGTCATTAACGGTGTTGAAATTATTTCCTCTACTTAATCACAACAGCAGGTTTACCTCATCTGTTGGTCTCATGGACTTACAGCATTTCACTGACCTACCTAATCTTCAAAGAGCAGAAGTGTCCTGCCATCCTAACCTACAGCAGACCATAGGAAGCTCCCATTTTGAACTGACCATTTTCATTCCTTAGGATAAGGACAACACAGCAAAGCAACCTTTTCCAGACTCCCCACAAGAAAATCAGCTCATCTCAATCGGTCTGTAAATCCCTGTATTAGCCCAGGTTACAAACAGAGGATGAAAGACCAGACCGTCGGGCAGAAGGGGGCACGCTCCCAGCGTCTGGCTGCCATTCAAGCCCTTCCTTGGCACCTGGATAAACCCAGCAAGGATTAAATACGCTCAGCAGGGCTGGGAAACTAGCCTGGTCTGTGTGGCTGGTCTCCCCCTTCAGCACTGCTTTGACTTAGTCACAATTATTTCAGGCTTTGTTAACCAGGCGTGGGTCGATTTGACTTGCTCAGCAACAAGCTTAAAAAACAAATAATCCAATTAACAAAAGAAGCAGAGTGTAAAAGTGTTTGGAAAGGGGTGGGAAAGCCAGGAGGAGCAGCCAGCACGTCCCTGGTGGGACGTCTCCCTCCAAAGAAGGGCGCACAGAGGCCCCTTGTTAGCTCGGCGGGGACAGCAGCGTGGCTGCTCTTTGAACCCCGCAGTCCTTGGGACCGTGACATTTCACTGGGACTCAGAAAACCAAGGCGGGGGGGAACAAAGCCCTGTACGCCATGCAGACACTCAGGCTTGCAGTTAGATAACCTCCAAAGACAAATGCTAACATTTGCAACTGCTGCCCACTTCTGATCCTACAACAACATCTCCGCGAGAGCTTATATAAAACTTCTCTCTAGCCCATCAATCCAGCCTTCGTTAGGCAACAACAAAGAAATGTCAGAAGTGATTTAAGAGTATATCTTTAGCCCTGAAATGAGTGTTTGTGCTTAGGCTGAGGGGGGAGAGGAGAGTGGGAAGAGGAAGATTAAGGAGTGTTCACAATTATTCACACTGCAGCCGCGGAATATATGTGTAGGGCTATTCATTCGAAATGTTGTCGCTGATAATGGCATTCAGCTGTAGAAATCCCTAAATATCATTTAGAGAGAGAGACAACTCCTCTGCCCGCCTGGAGTGATGAAAATTCAGGGCTTTGGCTCAAATTCTTTGTACCACTGCTCCAGTCCTGACCCTCGCTGTGTAAAACCTTGTGGTTAAGCAGCCATGCGACTGCAACAAACCCCACCATTGATGCTCTCCTTCAGAAAGGGTCATCACAAACATTATCCCTTGCAAATCCAGAGCGAAACGCCCCAGCCCTGAGTAACGGCTCAACTTTGGTATTTATGGCCACGGCAGTTTTGAGGCATGACCAGGTCTGTAAGATCAGCTGTTGAGGCACTCAGGAAAACCCAAGATCTTCCCCAACAGCTACATTTGTTCCTGCCAGACCCAAGTAGCCAGGTCATGCCTGCATCCTCCTACAGCTTCTCCCCGCAGTGCTGAGGGAAGGAAAAACAGAGGGCATCAGAGGGGAAACAGCCCCTCTCCCTTCTCCATCATGCTTATGTGTTTATGTCTGTCCCATGGAGCAGGGGCAGAAAAGGTCATCCCTTTTTATCCTAGAGATATGGGACTGGAAATCCTATTCCATTGCAAGCAACAGCAAACTGATTAATTGTAACTCACAAAGATTTCATCCACAGCGTCTCAAGATGAGGCCAAGTCACAGAACAAGTGCAATGTTTAGAGACAGGAGGACACCAAGGCCAAGTGCTTGGGTGCTGCAGGATAAGGTTAGTCCCTCTTACTGAAATTCTTGTGCATAAAACTGTTGTCAGACTTTTCGAAGTTTTGTAGATTAGGAACAATAGCCACGCCGACAGCAGTAAATTACACACTCTCCAACAACCATTTATAGCATAGAAACTCATGAAACATGCACACACCACCTCTGCCATCCATGGGATCTCTGGGATGGCTCTTGGTCCAACCTATTGATTTCCACTCTATACAACAGTTGATGGCAGTGACAATGTTGCAAATCTCTTCTGAAATGCCAGCCCAAGCACTAACCTCTAGTTCCTAGGAGCCATCTTTTTCATAGCAACTGACACCATGGAGATTCGCTTACGCTGTCAGTTTCCTACAGATGAAACACCAAACACATCACAAAACATCTTCAAAAACTCTTTCAAAAAAAAGAAAAATGAAGAGAGAGGTAAATGAAATCTAGCATTTGTACCAGCTTCCTCAGTTACAGGTGCTGCTAAGTTCTGGATCACCCATTTTCTGAACTCGCTTGTTTGCATGTCATCTTGTACACGCACCGCTCTTGTAGAAGAGCAGACGTGATGATGGAAAAAGCTGGTGTGCAGAGGGCCATACTCAGTCTTCTTTTGGAGTCTATTTATCTGTTGTCTTTCATTTCTTGGATCTCTTAGCGGACATCAGCCTGATTTTATGCCCTTGACTCTGTGACCTTCAGAAAGTCCAGCCTTGGAAGTGTGAAACAAACTAAACAGGGAGTTTACTCAAAACTTCCCGTAACTAGGCAGAGTTGTTTGGCAAACAGCATCCCTCACAGTAACACCAATTCCTTCCCCCCAGCATGTGAAAAGAAACAAACAGAGCAACAGACTAAAAGCAAACACTTACCACAAATTAACCCAATTTATTACATGCAAATCAGTACTTGTTTCAATTTTCTTACTCTTTCTTGTAAGTTGAATTTTTACTAGATGATGAAAGCTGTTCACTTATTGAAAGAAAAGAAGAAAAAAGAAAGCTGTAAATCATTAATTTTGTGAGGACCAAAGAAATTCCCTTTAGAGCAGCAGAAGCTTTAAAATGTAATTTCCCCAAAAATCACTGTCTGCTTAGCTGGACAAGAACAGCTGGATGGAAACAATTATAGTTAGCACTTGCAGGTTCCTTTACAGGCTTTCCCATGCAATGCCACAACGGAGACAAAGCGAGCTTCTGATGGCATCCTGTTGGGCATCTGAGCTCCTTTAAGTATTGATGCAGAGTATATATACAAGCTACCCCAGTCCACGGCAAAGACATCTCAATGGCAGAAAGCCCATGAGGAGGGCCCGGTGCAAGGGGAGCTCAGCAAACCCAACGGGGACTGAATGCAGAACCACTGAACGATGCACCACGGGCCTCAGCAGCCACTTGTTTTAAGGGGTTTGGGCTGTCAGCAGCAGCTCCATCACTCCACCACGCCACAGCAAACAGCCAAGGCCATCAGCGAGCTGTAACGCAGGGAAGCGGGTAATATTTAACATTGCAGCTGACACAGCTTGGTTATGTACTTTATTAGCTCACTCAGGAGGGCAACGCATCATTTCATGTGTCTCTGCAGGCCTGACACCTCCTTCTCTTACACTGGTGTGAATCAGGATCGTCTCCTCTGTTCTCCCTGCAAGCACCTTACGCAAGCACGACATGCCAGATGCATTTCTCACTGGTCATAAACGCCTTTCACTTTATGGTAAGGGACTCACAGAAACCACCACCAGCACTGAACAGTCTAAGATAAATTCACCATGGAGAGTTTAAAGCTGCTTTGGGCTGCTCTGCCTCGGTGAGCTGTCAGTGGAGACGCAGAAACCGAACCAGGATCCGGACACACCAAGGTATGGCTGTAGCTGTAACTCACCAAAATTAACACAACAGATGCCTCGCTCAGCCTTCCTCTGACCTTAGTTATTCCCTGGCCTTCTCCCTGGGACTCCCAAACCCCTACTGGGATGCAACAGAAACCGTTAGGATTTTGCAAACCAAAGTCCAACCACTGACCTCAGCACACGGCGCGGTGTTGCAGGGCTGTGGGTGCAGCAGCAGGAAACACTTCCCTTTTGCCTGGTCCCGAGCAACTCCTTCCCCAGCGCACGCATCTTCGCAGCACTTATCTGCAGAGCCGTGAGGACCATGGGCATGCCTCACAGGGCTGGGCTGGGAAACCCAGAACCTGTCTGCAACAGGTTGCTGGATTAAAAAAAGGCAATTGCCTCATACATCCCTACCTCTTCTGACAGAAGCCACCAGTTTTCAAAGCTATTTGTTGAGCTATTTGCAGAAGAGCTCCCCTACTACCATCCATCCAAACGAAGCCAGCAAGGTTCGAGGACAGGGCTCTCCAACAGCAACTTCCTTTGCTCAGGTTCGGGAAGGCAAGGGCTGGCCAGGCCCACTGCGGGGTGGTAATTGGCAGAGGGAGGTGGCAGCAAGCAGCTGCAGGTGGTAACCACCTCTTAAATGCCTTTTGTGGAGCAAGCCCTGGGAGACAGGCTCCTAGTCATTCTACAGATATGTGTCTTCCTCTGTAGCTTCAGTAACCCAAGCACCTTTTCAAACTTGGTTCTGTAAGCTCTGTGCTTCTCAGCTTTCTTTTCTGCAAAAGCTGCTTGCCTTTCTTTTCTTCTGATACTTTATAAGAACATGCATGTAATTTAATTTTCTCTCTCCCAAAACTATTTTTCACTTTCTTTCATTGTTTGCCCTTCTTTGAAAAAAGCCTTGAGAACCTAAGGTGGAAAATGTCAGTTATTAAAGTAGTTTGAAAGCATTTACAATATTTTCCATAGTATAAAACACTCTGAGGAGTTAGCAAGCATAAAATGTAGAGGCTTTCCTCTTACAATTCTTATGGAGATTTAATGCTGGCAATTATACAAATGCAAATTGTATTTCCAGCTTAACTGTGCTTGTGACTAAGCAATTTATTAGAAGTGATTTACTTAATTTGGGGATCAAAATGCAGAGCTCACCTTATAATATATGGTTGTGGCACTGGAGGCAAGGAACTGAGGATAGAGCTTATTCAGAGAAATTTATTTTTCTAATAAGATTTGAAGAGTTCTTTTTTTTTCTTTTAAGTGTAACAAAAGAGCAGCATTTCTTCTCAAGGCTTGATTTCAGAGAAGGATTTAAAATTGCATTGGATCTTCCTTAAAGGCACCATAGAAGAAAGATGGCTCTCCTTTGCTATTCTATTTCTACATTACTGAGTTTATAGTTAATTGAATTGCTACATCGTGGAGTGATATTTGTGCATACTGTCTGTTTTCTGCTCTTTTAAGCGGAACCGAATCATGAGAAATTACTGGCCTACAAAAAGAATAGATACAGGCTACTGCACTGCAGAAACTTGTATCTACATCTTTTGTCCCTTAGGGTACACCTCATTGCTCTGTATGGCTGGAAATGCCCCAAACTTGATGCTTGGATAAAATGGTGGAAATGGGCAGCAATAAGGGTCGTAGTAGTTCTTCATAACCTGCACTCCCCAACCCTGACCCGTTTGCACACGTATTACAATAAAAGCTTGGTCGCAAATATCCTGAGCAGAGGAAGGGGTGTGAGTCTCCTGCTGACAGCCCTGCCCCGCAGCCCCCCTGGACAGACAGCAGCCTTTCCAATGTCGGGCTGGTTCACACACAGCAGAGTAGTTTTTTGAACGTGTTTTAGTAAGTGATAGTAGTCTGGAGCATCAATACCTTCACAGGGCAATGAACACCTTGGTGGCGACCAGCTAAAGAAACACCAGAAACACCATCTCTCCCATCCTGCTGGAAGTGAGAGGAGCAGAGGGACGGGTCAGGGATGGGGAGAAGGGCAAATGCCGGTGTTTCTGCCAGTCCACCTGGGTCTGCGTGCCCGGGGAGGCCCTTGCATCGCTCTACACCCTCCTTGTAGCCACATCACAGAGCCCCCAGGTGCTCTACCCCCCCCAGCACCTTCCCCCTAGCCCATCCCTCCATCAGGAGCCTGATTTCCCCCTCCTGTTTCCCCACTGCCTCCCCCCACTCTACCAGCCCCCAGCGCCAGGACCATACAACCTCTCTCCTTCCCAACTAAATTCAACCTTGCTCAAATATGGGATGGTCTATCTCCACAACGCATACCGTCCCCCAAGGAAGGTGTTGCCAGCACCTGGATCCGCACAAAGAGAGGTCTATATGGGTGCAGCACTACACAGGAGTTGAGGGGACCCTGTGTATTGCCACCCCATGCTGAGATCCCCCATTCCTACACAGGCACACGGGCATGCAACCCCGTTCCCTGCTCCACCAGCTGGATTCCTCCTGGAAATTTTGCCTCCCTGGAGGCAAATGGGCCTCTACAAGCACAGTGGGCAAGGAGACCCTGGAGAGGGGCCAAGCCACCGCCACTTGACTGGGAGAGAGCGATGTAAGCCCTTACACGGTGAGCCTTTGCACAGAGGTGCATGCAGAGGGGTTTTTCATGACCTCTGGCAAATACCCGTTTTGAAAGACACATACCAGTAAAGAAAATACATTAAACACACTGGCAGTTCTGGCCCCACTGCATGTTTGGACACTTATGCTTGCCAGAGCAGCACTCTGATTTCTGCATGTTGCCTCCAGAAAAAAGCTGCATTTTGAACAGTCTTCAGTGCCGAGAGCCAAAGCTGGAGAAGACAAGGATAAGGGCACCACAGAGGGGATGCATTCAGTTGCTGGGAGGCAGCCACGAGCTCTCTACTGTGAAGTGGCTTTTATTGGCATCACCTACTTGCTCTGACACCTGATGCCCTACGGAGCGTAAACAGAAAACACATCGGGAAAACAGTCAGGAAGAACAGACAGAAGACTGTTACTGGGTTTACATTTTCCAGGCCTGATTTGCAGTGAATAGTCGAGCTTTACTGCCAAGGTAAGTGGCACTGGAATGCAGAGTGAGACCTGGTATTCTTGGCAAACTGAATTAGCAGTGGCAGTGATAGCACATGGCTCACACTGGCAGTATGCAGATAGGGAAAGCACACTGAAAAAGCCATTTGTGTTTTGAGAGCTGTGGTCCTCATCTGCAAATTTCGGCACTGAATCCAGCACTGCTGAAACTTTTGATTAACAAAGAGCACTCTCCTAAACAGATGAAAAGTCATCTCCTCATACAAGGAGCTTTATGAATTGGGGTTTATATGAGGTAGTAAAGCAATGAAATATATCCCACTTACCTGTGAAGATTCAATCCCCACCTGCACTGGATTCGAGATGAACACAATCCATATGCTGCACTTCCTACAGACCCAGTTCTGTTGAGTCACCATACATTTTTTTTTGCAATAACTGCAAGTTCTGCCAAAAAAAAGGTTCTTAAAATGGATTTCCACTGTGGCGGTCGCTTGGTTTCTGATAGCAGACTGGTGAGTTACAGACATCACAGTCCAATCCCATAACGTCACAGCTTTTAAAGTGGTTACACCCCTTCATATCCAAAGGCCTGTGGCCATAATCAGGGCAAACTCCTCCCGAGCAGCCGCCCTTGGCATTTCCTGATCCCGAATGTGGCAGGGCTTTTCCAGCCCCGGCATTCACTGTTCACTTTATTTATGTTTCAGCACAGCATTTGTGGCAGCCTCTGTTCTAAATCTGGCATTGGGAGTATGGGGCATAGGAGATATGGGTAGATTCAGCTTCCTGGTAAAAATAACGAAGATTTCTTGATGCCCATGACAGCTTTCTCGTGTGATTCAAGTGCAAGTGCATCCTCCGTCTGCTTTCTTTTTTCCTGCAGAGGTATATCTTGAAATAATTAAAGGAAAGCAATATCTGAACATTGCTTCTTTCTGCTACAGTCCAAGATCTATAAGCAAACCCAGCTGACTTCTTGGTCCTAACTAGTATTGTCTGCATGCCCACAGCTAATGCGCCACAAATTAAAGCACTCTCAGAGTACACAAACACTCTTTACAGATAGCAGTAACTTCTGAGTTTGCTCAAATGCTGTACTAGATTCTCTTTCCAAGCCCGAGTTCACTTTTCTTTATGTCTTTTGATTATTATAGAGGTGGATGAGGTCAAAAGTTTCCAAAAGTGACTGCCCAGAACTTAAAAAAAACAAATCAAATCCATGACAGTTAAAATGGTCAATGCTCAACTGGAAAGGCTGAAGCTCTTCACATATCAGTCACAGGAAAGGGTCCCTTTCCCACTTCCTACTATGAACCCTCATTTTTTGAGCCTGCCCAGCTGGGACAGCAGGCTCCCAGCCAGACTCCATTCCCATGCCGTACGCTGCAGGAGTTCCAGGACAATGGGCATATCAGCTCTTGCTTGAACATTGCCTCCTGGCAAACCTGAAAAGGCTAATTTTATCACCATTTATCCCTTCCTTCCCTGTAAGGCGACCAAATCAACCTGGGGCTTGAGGCTTACTGACAGAGCCCAGCTTCTCTATAGTCTCAGGAAACATGGCCATTGCCATCTTCACTGAGAAACACCCAATGAGTCAAATTTACACAGTGTAAGTTTGGTATCCATCCATTTAACCCAAGCTTGCCAACATTATGCATTCATTTGGCCCATGAGGTCTCCTCATTCATAAAAAGAAAAAACAGATGCCTGGCTAAGCAATTGCTCTAATTATTTAAAGAAGTTTCTGATGCTGGCAACGGCTACAGCATACATAATTCAACCTCCGTACCTTTCTCAAACACAAGACAAACACATCAGTGTATTTTATATAAGCCTTCCTGGACATTGGTTATTTTATTTACCTGAGGTCAATTTAGATGTAAGTGCTTTAAGCAGCTAAAGCCAAACAATGTTAACCCCCTAATTGCCTTGCGATCCCAATTATACTTTTAACTTTCTACTGTGTTCTCCCCATGCCTTGTTTTCTTCATGTATAAATGGTTTTCAAACACAGATTATCTTAAGCATACTAATGCATAAGTTAATATTTTATTTCACAGAGCCTGAGAAATGTAGAAAAACTGCAGAATTTGAACTCCACTGCCACTTGTTAGGAGTTAACACTAACAAGTGCAGCTGCACTGTCTTTGAACAGAGCCAGGATTGCCAGGCTGTGCATGACATCTTGGGGTGTTAGAACTTGGAGAATATTCTGGTCTCTGATTCCTGTGGTAGTATGTGGTGGAAAAGACTTGAGGGTAATTGCCTGAGAGCAGAAAACTTGTTCCTTTCTGTTTAAGCACTTTGATGGGATTAGATGTGACATAGCTATGCATGATCTTGCAGAAATCATTTAATTTGTCTGTGCTTTCTGTCCTTATACGCAGTCAGGACTTTATAGTACTGGCTTACTAAGCCTGCAGTGGTCATCTGAGAAGATACATTCAACAGTTTCTGTGTAACGATCACAGGCCAGTTAGCTCAGCCCTGAGTCACTTTGATTCCCTGTCCATTTCCTACTTGCAAGCTGGAGAGCAAATGATCTCGTGATTTTAAAAGTGTGGCTCACAGCCCCATGCCAGAAGAACAGCATGCACCTTGGGTCCCACGAGTCCCCCTAAAAATTTCCCAACCAAATTTCAGATTTCTCTAAAAATTTTGCAGGCATAGCTTGTTCTGTAACATAGATGAAGATGATTTTCATTGCGTATATCTACACTGGTGGAGCAGGGGTCCCTTCTGAGTGTTGGGGAGATGAGCACGACGGTTGTGTTGCAGCACACACCTGCTCCACAGGATCTGTATCCCGTCATCACCTTGCACAGACCTCTTGGAAGCAATTTACGGCCTTTGAAGCCACCACCTTCTACTCTCACTTAGATGTTGACTTATGTGAACCTACCATGTGGTAAAACCTTTCTCTCTTCCTCTTTATACAAAAGTTTGACCTGTTCATGTAAATCACTACAGAAAGGCCAGCTATGATCAAAAGATTATGGGCCAGATCAGTAATGAACTTGGACTGAATTTGGAAGCCTGAGTCCAAAACTACAGCTGTCCCTGATGGTGCCCAAATGGTTGTACATGGTCACGTCATTGCCTGCCCTCAGCTCAGGGGCCATATCATTTGGTGAGCGTCAAACTCAGAACAGGTGGATTTACTTGCCATTTCCAAATAGGTGAGGTTTCCCCTATTTCATTTACCTGTGCATCACTGCACACAGAGGGAGGGAGACACGAGGGATCTTACATTTTTGTGTTGGCTGAAACATGTAAGCCCACTATAAACAAAAACTTTGTTAAAAAATGTTGAAGTTAGCTTTGTAATGAGGATTAGATTAACTGAAGTGAGCTTCCCTTCAGTCAAGATACATTTTCAGCTGTTACCCAACATGGCCTTTACCCAGCTGTTACCCAAAGCAATGTTTTTTAAACAAAAACTTTATACCTTAAAAATTCTGCATGACAGATGATCTCAAAATGAAGATTTACATAAGAGACTGTGACTAAGACCCGTCGGCAAGTGTCTGGTCTTTCAGGTCTGCTGCTAACCCTGTTTGAAAACACCAAACCTCCTTACTGAGTCTTGGGTAGACTATCTCCTCTTCGCTTACACACATTTTACAGTATCTCTCTCTTTCTGCTGTTTTATCTTCTAGAGTGTAGGTAATCTCTGCGTAGATCACAATTCAATGCAGTCACTACATTTTCCTCAAAAATGAAGAACCTTCTCAAACTCTTTTTGAAACCAAAGTATTTCGACTGGTCTTGTTCGTTAGCTGCTTCATTAAGACTTTCAGGGGACAGGTTAGAGGTCTGCGTTCCTTTGCTTTCAGGCTTCATATTACAGTGGAAACAAAGCTACTCCGCATGTCAGTGCTACCCACTTGGAAATGAATAGAGCAGCGATTTTGGTAAGATATTTTACTGAAGAGAGTTACTGAGCTGCTGCTGCTGTGGTGGAATGAGGCTGCAATATGCATCCAGCCTTACTTACTAGGTGTGTATGTGCATATACGTATATGTGCATATCTATGTCATGCAGTAGTAAAGACTCTGCCCCTTGAAATTTGTCACCTACTCTAACTGTGCATTCATACATTTAATAATATTTTCAATGGATCCTGCTAAATCCTGCTTTAACTAACAAGCAAATGAAAATATGATATATTAAAACTTAAAACCTACCACCACAAACAGTAATACCAGTTAAGGGAAAACTCAAGTGGAAGCCTCTGACTAGAAGCAATGGTGGGAGCCATGAACATATACAGATATGGCATATTTGTCCATCCCTAGACAATCGTGTTCAATACCTATTGTCTTCAAACTAGTGGCTTCCTGACTGCACAGTCAGCTCTTTTGCAAACAGACCTTTCCCTGTGGCAAATCCCAGCACCAAAGTGGAGCCACCCAACGTGGTTCACCTCTTGCTCCCACACTTTGTGTTACCAGCTCTTGGGTGGCTGGAAATTGCTTCTGCCAGGGAAGAGCACAGGCGGTGGCGCTCAGCAATGTTGTGATAAAAAGAGACAGCCAGTGCCCTCCTCAGGGTTTTGTTTTGATACTCTTCAGCTCTCCATTACACACAAAAATGAGAGGCTGAATACCCTGGATAATGACAAACCTAGATAGTTTTTCTTTTTCTGCCCACTCAGTGTTTCTGTTCCACGGTTCCCGCGATGCTCGTTTCCAGGATGCTGGGCTAGCTCATAGACAGCGATGCAGAAATGTGCCAGCCCACTGGCAGCATCCTTGACCCTGAGCCCCGAGCGGAGCCGGCCAGGCTGGGAGAGCTCAGGTGGGCACAGCATGGACAGGGCTGCACCACTGCTGGGTTTCTGGAAGCAACAGAGCTGTGTTTGCACACCACTGCATTTGAGCTAAGTCCTGCCAAGTCCACGCTGGCTCTTTGCCCTTGATACAACTTACCCACAAATTAGATAATCCTTCCATGGAAAATGAGAAATGGATCTATCAGCTGTTCTTTTGTAAAACTACCACCCTGCAGCAGCAACGATGATGCATGACCTCGGTGTAGGCGCTGTCGCTGTGGTTTTGACACCTTGCCGACCACGTTCAGCACGCCAACAGCTACACCACTCAATGAGCTGACACGGGTACCAGAAGCTGAACGTTAGGAGGACTTTTTGCCTGTGCCGGTTATCCCGATCATCCGCGGCTTCTGACATCTCAGCTCCATCACTCAGCGCTAGTCCAGCTATTTCTATGCAGTCCTGTCGTGTGCTCTGTGGGCACAGCCTGAGCCTTTGCCATCCAGCCATGTCTTGGTTTGCCAGAAGCTCGCTCTTCAGTACTCTCCCTCGCACTGGTTTGAGATTAAGAGGCTTCTTCGATAACCCACTGACCTGAGACTTTAAAGCTATATAGGCATCTCAACATCCATAGATGCCTAGGGATTTCTGAAAATAACCTACGTGAGTGGAAAATAAGTAGCTAAATACCAGTGAAGGTCTGTGCCCAAAAATTTTAGAGTATTTCTATCAGCATCTGCAGGTAAGGAGTTATCGTGGGGACTTCGGCCCTTCAATAGCACTGGGAAATGACACACAGCTACTTAGCTGCAAACCCCCAATATTTAGATGTCCAGCCCCTAGCACCTATCTACCTCTAAACTTCCAGTCCTAAGGTCTCAGTCCTTTTGCCCATGATTATCTGAATAAATAAACCTCACAAAGCCTTATGAAAAGGGTGATGATACTCTGAAAGTGTTAACTTGAATTAATAAGACTTTTGGGGGGTTTTTTTAGTAGATCTGCTAGCTAGATCTGCTAACAGATTTGCTGTCTGGAGAGGTTTTCTGCCAGTCCACTTCATTCTGCCTCACAAGGGATTACCATGGCAAGCCTGAACTTCTATATCAAGAGAATCAAATGAATTATGGATCATTATACCTTAGTAACACAGTTGGGACTCCTTGATAAATCTTCGTTGTTGTACTGTTTATTGACATGCTGAGCTGTTATACAGTTTCCATAAGTACTGGAGTAGAGATCCGCAAATAACAGGTAATCACTTTCCCTTAAATCCAGGTAATCCAGGTAATCACTTTGCCTTAAACCAAACACATTTACAGGATTGTTAGATCAGAAGTAGCCAAGAACTACATGTCTTTCCAACGTGTCTTTTGAACTCTATCTCCTGTATGTATTCTAGATTTTTTTTTTCACAATAATGATCTTAAATAAAACAGTGTATGTTTGCTCATATATGTTATCTATACACTTCTGAATACCCAGATAGAACTGCAGATTATAGTTTGCATATAGTATTGCATCCTGCAGTATGGTACCAGCCCTTTCTGTGACAATCTTGTAAAGGCTGTGATCTTGATTGTCACAATAAAATTTTCTTTCAGGAGATCCGTATACAGATGTTTAAGCAAGTTAATCATTTTGGGTATCTCATTTGGCAAGGTCACACTAAATGAGTGCCGGTTTAGAAGTCTTTGAGACCATTTTATTAAATTCCCACACCCAACTTTATCAGAAAGAAGTCCATGCTAACCCTCATGTCATACTTCTACCTCTCTGTGGCCAGACTCACAGACTTGCTCTGTCACTAACCCTCCGACTCCAGGGAAACTGCTTAAGGAATACGAGGCTATTCACGTGAGTAAGGGCATCACAGCCTGTCTCTTCAAAAGCTATTTTTCCTCTTTAAATCCGACTTGCACCTAACTAATCTGGTATTTATAATCTTTAGAGCTGTGTAGTTTACTCCTGGCTACTAGTTGTAGTCCTTTTACTACAGTGCTGAACTACACAGGGAGACTGAAAAAAATTCAACCAAAACATCAGTCACACAAAGCTTCGCTTCCCAAAAGAGAAAAACTTGACAAATCTGACAGGCTAGTGCAAAAGGAGCATAGAAATCCCTAACAAAAATATGTGGGAGGGAACATATATTTCAAATAGGACCGCCTAATTCAGCTGCTAAATCGATGTAAGGAGCTCTGTATGTCTGTGTGTGCTGGAGGGAGAGGGAGAGACAGAGGGAGGGAGAGACAGAGAGGGAGAGAGGAGCAGAGGGAGGGAGGGAAGGAGGGAGGGAGAGAGAGCAATGTGCCTTTCACAGAGCTGGGAGCTTGATGGGAATGTTTGATTAGCTCCTCTCTGAAAAAGAAAAGGTGTCCAGGCCCCCCTCTGCTGCCTGTCTCTCCTTCTGTAGAATAATGTTGGCTGGAGTTTGGGGTACAGAAAAGCTTGGAAAAAATAGCACTTTCCTACTGTGCGGAGAAAAGGAATAAAAAGTTGCACACCTCAAGCAAGGTAATTTTAATGTCATTTCTCTGCTGTATTTATTTATGGGGGAGAGGGGGGAGTTGCTTTTTTGCCTGTTGATAATAGTTAAATATTTTCACTGCTAGGGAACTGTAGGGTCATAATTTTTTGTTTAGCATTGCAGCTTTGTGCATAGGATCAAAGACCTAAGAAGATAAAGACATAGATGTAGAGTGAAACTGTACTTTAAATTATATATACGTCATTAAGTATTTATAAAAGCATTAAACTCCTGCTGTTAAAGTGGACACATATACTCACTGCCTGAACAGCAAGGGCTTAACTGTTTGGTAAAGAATGGTGTGTATTAGTCACACACCAATAGACATATATATGGCTACTGTTCAAATAGAGTGTAATAGGTAATGCAACTTGTTCCTTAGGTTTAAAACGGTTTTGCTTTCAAGACTTTCTCTTTGTCTCTTTGATCAAAAAGAAGGTGTGTGTTGTATCATTAATTAGCACTACCTGACATTGGGGAACACTAATCTCCAAGATACAGGGAAATGGTATTATTCCAGTGATATGTATTTATATGGTTCGAACTCACTTGCTAGATGGATAGATACAGATGTATGAACAGTACAGCAGCCTAGACGCTACATATCCTTTTGTGCTGAGTGCTTGTTTTGCTGGTGAGGCTCCAAAAATGAATTGCATTGTCAAGCCTGCCACAGCCGTTCAGCTCTGTGAGGAGAGATTAGAGTCTCGATAAGTCCCTTCAAAATGCGATTTCTCTCAGACTAGTATGAACATGAACCAAATGCCCCAAGCAAACTTTCAACCCTAGTTAATATTTTGTTCCTAGAGTTTATGGGAACTATGCCACAGCCAGAGCAAAAAAAGAATTACAGATTACAGAGGCAGATCCTCCTTGGAGCACACTCCTTTTCCCCTCTCCAAAATTTAAACAAAACACCAGAAACAAGCAAGCATACACAGAGAAGAAGTAGTTTAGATGGTTTTTAAAATACATTTGACTGAGAACAGCAATGGAATCATATATGTTTATAGCTTGTATTTTACTATATACATCCTAAAGTTAAAAACATCTTGCATTTGACTACGCTCAAAGAATATCTCTGTTTTTCTGTATCTGTAGTACCATGTTCTTCAGACTTTATTCAGTTCATCTCCTGAGTGACAGTCATAGCTGTAAGACTTGTCTCTTTCAGAGTTGCAAAGAGAGCTCAAGCAAAAATAACTACATTACACACACGTGTTACTTTTGGGATATTAAATTAGTATCTTATTTTAAACAGACTTATTTTGCTTGCGTATTTTATCTAATCCTTCGAGTTGCTGGGGTTGTTCTCACTGGGATGACAGAAAAGACTTCCTGTCTTTCTGTTATTCAAGACATAAGAAATATTTTTTTTAAAAAAAGAAACCTTGACTGTCCTGCCAATATAATTGAATATTGCTTTGTGTTTCCACCTGTAGTAGGAATGTTATGTTTTTAACTTGCTCACTATTTTACTTAAGATGCTTCTTTTCCTAGTAGTATTCTTACACATGACTTACCACTGTAGTTTTGCTAGCCAAACCGGGTTTCCTCACACTTGGCATGCAAGAAAGATACTCCACGTGGATTCTCTTGTGTCTAATAAGAATGAAATCCACCAAAGTCTTTCCTTTAGTGGAGATATTAAGAAGGTGTTCCCTCTTCACCCAGCTACTTACTTTCACAGAAGTAGTAGGAAATTAATTTTTACACTCCCTTTTGGCAAACTTGATTAATTGGAATATTCCTAAAAGGGGACTGCCTGAGGCACAGTGTGAACACAGAAGCTGGGAAAACAGGCTAATTACTTCATGTGAAACAGAATTATTATTTCTGGCCATTGCTTTTTAGAAAACATTGCTAAAAATAAATCTGAAGTTTATGTAACAGTGGCATCAAAGACTTGACTGTACCTGGTCTGCCTGGAGAATTTTTAACTTTTTCCTTTTCACCTCTGAGCCACAAATAAAGCTCTAGATAGAAAATACTGCCCAGTAGCTTTACATGTTAACCCAAGGCTCAGGACATGCATGTTCAAGTCTCCGTTTTACCAAAAGTCTCCTAAATGATGGTAGGTAAGTCATTTAAGGCACCTGGCTGAAATGAGCAAGAAAAGTGATAGCACAGTTTACCATCTGCAGCTATGACTGTATTCCTCCTAAAATGTCTTGAGGCTAAACACATAGGAAAAAATGCTGTGGCACTCATAGACATGAACCCCTGTACAGAGGGACTGGCATGGGCAGGTGCTGGAGCGCTGAGGCGCATGTTGGTCCATTGCAAGGGGGTGCGGAGGCACCATCTTTTCTGGATGGGCGGCAATAGTCCAGGATTTCCTGACAGCCCTGGGGGATGTTCTGGCCCCCTGAAGCTCTGAGTCCACCAGGACTCCTCCAGTGTGCTGCAGCATCAGCTGAAGCTTAGACCTTCCATTCAGGGCTCAGAAAGTGGACACTGAACAGATAATATGTTCTTCCTTCTGAAAGCCCAGACATCATACAGGTCTCTTTGGTCTGTGTTGGAAAACAGAAACACAGAACAAAACAAAAATAAAGGAGAGAAAAAAAAATTAGCCATAGTATGTGTTGTACGTAAAGCCAGGGAGGATGCAGCTACAGCAGTCACAGGTCTGCCCTCCTCACCTTTCTCCTGTGGAGTAGTTTTTAAGACCAGAGTCGGAGAGAGAAATAGGTGCTTAACACCTCCTTAGAGCACTTCAGTTCCTCTTTTGAACTTGCCGGGGCACAAGGAGCCCCCTTGTCCCAGCGCTGGCCTGGGGTGCCTGTGCTAGAGCTCAGCTGGGACCTGGGACAATGCGGCCCCTGTTCTGGGCCCGGCTGTCGCACAGAGACTATAATTATCTCTCTTCTAATGACCAGCCAGGCAAGATAACAGTTTTTATGCTATGTTTAGAAAACAATGTCTTACTACAAATTGACGGTTCATTCGCCTGTAAAAGAGCCTCTCTAACAGTCCTAGAGCAGCTGCCATTCTTTTGCATCCCAGTTCTTTTATTTTCTGCACATTTCACACTTGGAAAACTTGGGTGAATGCTGCACAGGCAGCGCAGCCTCCCCCGGCCATAGAAGAGGCTCAGAGAGGCACAGAAGTGCCCAGAAAATCTGTGGCCGTTTAGATTGTATCTCTATTAGTAAATTAAACTCTGCATCGCCCTTGTGAACTCCTTTAGCCCCCAACCTGCAGGGAGCTATGGAGGGGAGCAGTAAGACTGCCTTTTACTGACTCCTGATAATGCCCTGCGGAAAGCAAGCTGCCGCAAAAAGTGGGATGTGAAGGGACTTGCTGCAGATAAAACAGGAGCATGTATTACTGATGAGCTTTTCTTCCAGTGCTGTGGCCTACAGACAAGTCAGGGATCTACCGAAATTCTGTAGGCTCCTAAGGCATCTATGGGGTAGCTGAGATTGCAGTCTGCATGGATATATCTGATCCTTGCAAACACTGGAGCTATCAGAAGTGGGCAGTCCTGACAGCATGGCATTCATGGGTTAGCTACGCGGGTATTTGCTCTGGGTTCTGCAAACATTTTGCACTAAATTCTGTGCTGGGGCAGCTGTACATTTAGCGGTGTCTGAGGGCTGCTCCCACATCCTCTGCCGGTGCCCTGCCAGCAGAGGAGCAGAGCCCACTCCCTCTTTCTGCAGCTGGCTCACCCTCACCTCTCTTGCCACCTTCTCTGGGCTGGCACCTCTGCTCTCCCCTGCAGCAGGACGTGGCTGGGTCGCCTTGGGCTGCCTTTCCTATTCAGGCTCATTTTTCAGCAAATGAGCCCTGGGAAAAAAAACAGAAAGTGTTGACCAGAAAGAAAATTTCCCAATGACTTGGAACCAGCAATATTTCTCATGAAAATGTATTTCAATTAAAAAAAATAACACCATCTGCAGCTTTTGCTTTCCCTTTTGAAGCAGAGTACCCAAATCTACAGCTCATATTCCAAACTGGAAACACATTTGCATTCAGAAGAGTTTTTATAACCACCTCTGCTTCTTTCAAATCATCTAGGTTTAAGTGGTTCTTAACCTGACAAGTCTTACTGTCATGACTGAACTGGCTTTCTATCACCCACTAAGTCCATCCTACCTTTGCTTTATCTCCAGAGCTTCAGAGTGCATTAAGAGGTCGGTGGCACGTTAAGAACACGATCTGTGTCAGTTATCCTTAATGTGTCTCACTCTACAGGACATCCCATAGACATAGATATAAAAAAAACTTTCAAGATCAACTTGAATTTGCAAATTCAGCCTGTCACCTTATAAAACAGTTTTGTAAATGTAACACATGTAACACAGCAGCCAACAGTCTCTCAGCTGGCAGCTGATTTCATATGAAAAAAAGTGCATAATTGCCAAGTGACAGTTTTACATGCACCAAAATTTCTGTGAAAATTCTGAATGATTTTGTGTAGCTTCATACAGTCCTTCAATGTCCCCAGCAGGATGAGTTGGGGATTTCCAGCACCTCCAGGCTTGTACATAAAACTGTGGAAATTTTTACCTCTCTAAATCACTTGTTTACAGGGAAGTTTGGACATGGCCACCTCTATGCCTCTCGATCTCCCTGCCAGTTCCTTTAGGGATTCAGAAGGCTCTCTTCTTTTTATTTTCCCCAAATACGTAGTTTACCCTTGAGTCCATAGAACAAGGGTGAGACATAGAGGAAAGCTGGCAGCAGCGCTGTGTATCCTGGCCCTGGTCATCTTCAGTGAGTCAGAGTTACAAAAGGGTAACAGTTCCATGACTCCAGGGGCCATTTTCACAGCTGCCAGCCAGCTGAGGATGATGGGAACCCACCCTGCTCACCTTGGTGGGAGCCCATCTTTCTCACCTCTCTTGCAATCTGCATCTGCAGCACTCCAGCATTTTGTTGTCCTGGGCTTGGTGGAAGAAGTTTTTGGAGATGAAGCACATGAAGAAAGAGAGCTTGTTCGGAAATGAGGCTCAGTGGGAAGGAGAGCAGTGTCCAGATGAGAGAGGGGGAAGGTGAGGGAAGTTTAGAGTGGTTGCAACGGAACAACTTGGTACAAATGGAATTGCTTGCAAGGTCAAATACAGGCATCACAAGTCAGACAAATCATCTTTCACCCTGCTTTGCAGAAAGGCTTTCTACCAAACCGCATCTCAAAATATGTGGTAATTTGGGATGTAAAGTCTCAGGCTTCCATGGTCTACATCTTCTATTCTCAATGGTGAAATCTGTGTGTAGAAAGAAATACGTAAGTTAGGCAATAATTAGATTCGAAGTCGAACCTCATATGGTAATCTCCTAAAGCCAAAGTTCAGAACAAACTTCCTGAGCATGGAAGTGGATTATGCAATACTGAGGTCTGCAGGCTTAGTTTTGTTTTAAAAAGAAAAGACCATAAATTACAAGTTCCTGTTCCCAGTCCATGTGATAAGCACAGTTTTCCTTTTTGATCTTGGGCTCTCAGAAACAGAATCCTGTGATCCATCTCTATGCCCAAACAGCAGGTTTTAAAAGCTTCTAATATGCAAAATTAGAAAATCGGTGTCAGCCTGGTCCTGAGACACATTTCTCAACAATTTCTGGCTGCACCTACACTGTCACAGTATCCAGGACTGGGCTCTGGAGGCCACTTTCTCTGCCACCATGTTTTCTAGCTCTTCAAGTCCCCTCCAGGGCACTCAGATATTAAGGGATGTAGTTTTGGAAGCACAGCCATCCCTCATGTTGTCTGCATGACCCATATGCTAGAAAGCCCACTCCTGCCAGTTGCCAAGGGCTGCCAACACACGTGCCATAAGGCTGCACAGCTTGGCCCACACTATGCCAGGTCTCTCACCAGCACCATGTCTTCAGAAACCCAACACTACCCATAGTAGCCTCATTTATAATGCTGGCACCCATGCAAACCCATAGCTCACTTTAATCCCAAAAGCAGCATGGAGTCCCAAGATCTCTTCTGTAGTCATTAAAAAATTGAAATAGTATTCACAGGTCCACAGTTTTCAAATGGCTCCCTACAACAGCCACATCTGGTGAGAGAACTCAGCTTGAATGTGCCTGTTGGGTTACAGGTGGGCCGCAGACCAGCACCAGGTGGGAGGGATACAACTAAAACAGCCTGTAGCAAAGCCAAGCAGCAATGACCACTAGCTGGGGAGGTCAGCCTGTCGCAGTAACAAGGCGTAAGGCTCCATCCTCGCTGCGGCCTTTCACCATGAGACCGTGAGGAGCAAGACTCACCTCCAACCCAGGAGGAGGAGACAGGACAGACTTCCAAATCCAAAGATATCTCTGGAGACGACAGCAGAGAAGCATCTGGTAGTATTGGTAGACTCTGCCTAAAGACTAGACTAGACTGAAGACTAGCCTTTGATATTCTCTGTGAGAAGTATGAGAAAGCACAGGTCTAGTGAGTGTCCTTAGGAGCCCCTCATGGCTCAGACCAGCAGGACATGAATGCCACCTCCAGTAGGAGATCCAGACGTGCCTTTTGCACCTGGCTACTACATCAGCTCATGCATATCCTCTGAGCATCCAGGTGGTACCTCTATATCCCATGCCTAAGGACAGGGGGGGAGCCTGGGCTCCATCTGCAGGGCATGGGGTAGGGTGGCCACACACAATGTCCTGGGATGTGGGGTCAGGCATCCTGCCCCTCGGCAGCTGACCCTGCAAGGAGGCAAAGGATGTGGAGGTCCAGCAAAGCAGCACTAGAAGATGACTGAGGGCCATAAAGCATTTGGGGGTTGTTTTCTGATTTGCCTTTTGTAGGAACCTCCTTTATAGCACAGTTTGGTCTTTTCTAAACTAAAGGTATGAGAGACATATCTGAGAGAGCTGGAGGAAAGGTTCCCAAGCAGGAATAATGCGGTTAGTCAGGAAGAAATAATATTTTTTGAAAAGTCCAAAATATATAAGGGGAAAATGTTAAGCAGTGCAAGGAACATGAGATTATCATTTTTACAGAGAACTATAATGCAAAATTGAAACTACTTTCTTAACTTTGTTTCACTGGTTTCCACCACAGAAGCAGCCTTCAGCTTAGCTTTTCAAAGTGCTTCCTACAGCTTCCCCGATCTTCCCGATTTGCTGAAGATATTTTGTGTAAGATGCTTCCTTGATCAAGTTGTCATTACTAGACATTGATGAATTTCACCACTTACTGCCTTATTTCAATGCCAGGGTAGTTCCAGATATTTTTTTTAAATTACATATATTTTCCAAATCCTTATCCAACCAGTCCATGGCTTTGGCATGAGGCATCAGTAGTCATACTGACTGCAGGAGAAACTAAATTGATAAAGGTTTTCTGTGAGGTGTATAAATTTACCAGCATGCTTAAGGATCAGTTTTGCTTTTGACCTAGACACATAAATCACTTTTGTAGTAAAGGGATACATGTAGCTTTAATAAGCAGAATGTAAACATCCTAAAGTTTCTCTAAATTTCTGCTTCTAAGTTTCCTCCAAAAAAAAAGTGTCAAGTTTTGTTTGAACATTCTACAGAAATTCCAAAAACCATCCCCAGGGTGGTGTGCAGTTTCTTCAGTGCCTTTAACACAAATTCTTCACTTTTAGACCAAATATGTACCTTTGGGGGAATTCTGACACACTACAATAATTCTTAGTTTGCAGGCAGCACGATAGCGTGGTTAGTCAGCGCCCTTTTCATTGTGCGTCCAACCTAAGAAACCACGTATTGCACTTTAAAAAGTCACTTTGACTTGTTAAAACCATTTGTTGGAAATAGAAAATGGTGCATTTTCTAAAAAGTGAAAAAAATGTGGCCACGAATCTCATGCCACAAAGCTAGCACAGCCCTCGGGCACTGCTGAATTGCAGGTACTTCCCTTTGTCCTCAGTTTCTTGGGGAAATGGCAGTACCAGAGATTGATGGCACCTGGCTGGGGTCTGATTGATGTTAAGCAGAAGTAGTTAAATTAGAAAAGGGAAAGAAGTTCTCTGCAACAGTGAGCCAGCTCCAGCATGCAGATGGAGCATGGGCTCCAGCCTGGGAGCGAGGGGGGCAGATACCTGAGCAGACAAGAGCCGTGGTGGGGAGGAGGATGGAGGGAGAGAGTTTTCTGGACAGGGATTCACAGGTTTGAGCTAACAGCGATTCCCAATGAGCCATAAAAGCTGCACATCAAAATGAAAGAAATTAATGCATAATACATTAACAGAAACCAGGAAAGTACAGTGTAATGACCCTCATAGAAATCGTCATCTGGATAGTCCAAATTATATTTTCTCTGTGAGTGGGTGACATTCTAAATGTATCTCTTCCTTTGCTGGAAGGGGCAGGTCAGACCAGCATAATTGATGGTTATCTTGCTGAGACAGATGAAAAAGTATAATCACTGCAGTTTTATTTAGGCTCTGAGAAAGGTCTGGCAAGTTAAATCACACTGTAGTTTTAAATACATTACCTCCTTCTGAAAGAGCTCTGTGGAAAGTAGAGAAATCATTCATAACTGTTACTTCAACTTTATGTTGGTTTAATTTCAGGGCATTGCGTGAACACAAAATGAGTAGTGCAGGGCTGCTTGGGTGTTTTTATTTGGCTCTAAATTGCTGGGTATAGCATCTCTTCATTATACCTACCTGAATGGAGCTATTTTGGACTAAATTCTTCTTGCAAATCTGCATATAAACATTTCTTAAAGCAGCTCTGAAAAAAAGGACTCCTGTGCCCAAAGTGCAACTTAGGTAGAATTTAGAACTCTGAATCCACCCATATCTCACTTCAATGACTTGAGAGTGACTTGACAGGTACCCCACGAGAGGTACTGGCTACCAGCAATCCCCCTAGCCCTCTTCTGAGTCAGGGACCTCATGGAGCAGAGCAAGCACCATTTAAAACATTATGTGGCAGCCACAACAATCAAAGCTTTTGTAATAAGCAAGTGGTTAGAACCCTTAATCAGGTGTAACTGTATGAGCGATAACTGTCTGTGGCTTCAGAGAGTTTGAACCCACGTTTCCTTCATCACCAAAGGGGTCCCCCATCATCAGACTCCAGGACACAAAAGTTTAGGATACCCCCCGTTCTCCATGATGAAGCAGGACCCCTGTGCAACCAAACGCGGGGTAGAAAGAAAGCAGGTGAGAAGGGGCCTGACTTGCTGCTTGCCTGGGAGCAGAGCAGAGCCAGAGTCTCTGGCTTTGCTCCCAGAGGGAGCATGCATTTCACAGTAGCTCACTACTGCATAAAAAGTAGAGTGAGTCCAGGGAGAAGGAAGGTCCTCCGTCCTCTTCCCCATCTGAATGTCCAAACCACAAGGGCAGCAAGGCACCGTGGTCATCTTCACAGCTCTTGGGATCCCAGATGCACAGTGGTCTCATTTCAGAAGAGAGGGGAGAACATGCCCAAGCATCCTCAGTACCCTTGGGGAAGGCACTCTCGGTCTCAAAAAATCTCTTCAACCACTTTGTAGAGGGCCTGCAAGAGGAAAGGCCTCTGCTCTCTCCAGGGTCATTTTGAACTCTTGGGGCTTCTCCAGGCAGAGGCTATAACCTATGACCACCTCTGTGCCACATGGGGAAACTTTCCATGTTTTGTTTGTTAGGGGCAATAGGCCTGCACCCATTTTAGGCAGCTCACAGACCACCCAGCAGGCTAAACAGCCCAACCTGCATGTAGTTACCGCACACTGACACCAGTAAGCCAAGCCAGAGAAGCCAGGCCGACAGCTACCTCCAGATAGCTGTAAATCAGCATGTGTTCATAAAAAAAAAAAAAAAAAAGCTGGATACGAGTGTATTTTCTACTACATATGCTGCTGAAACTTGACTGGTCCCAAAGCTCTTACCTCAAACAGACACATCAGCTTCTC
>NW_009200765.1:48848-61229 GCF_000690835.1 Fulmarus glacialis
AGGCCCAGCAGCGGAATGAGCTCCCTGACGAGAGGCTGTGGCTCATCTACCCCGGGCCCCGCCCACCACCCTTCCCACAATCCCCTGGGAAGGGGGCGGGGCCAACACCCAGAAGGCACACAGGCGGCCCGAGGAGCGGCAGGCAGTTTTCTCACCGGCCTGAAGTTTATGGTGTGCAAAGCACCAGAGAAAGCCACCCTTACTGGAAACGACGATACCTGCTCTTTTACTACAACTACATCTATTGCATCAGCAATGTGACTTGGGAGGGAATTAAACTTAATTTTTTTGGGGCCTAGATAGAAAAAGGTAGATGTCATACTCAGCCACGTAGGAAAGTAGTTCATTAAATGCAGTAACAACATGATTACCAAAATTATGTACTTAGTTGCCTGTAAACAAACCAAAATGCTATGGATGGGGTGACACTTCAGTTCTAGCAAGGCCATGCATACTACCCAACTTCTACCAGAGGGACGTTCTGGATAGGACTGAATGACAAAGCAGAATTAGATCCCATAAGAATCCTTTCCCAAAAATATCTCCGGTTGCAAAGTAAATTATTTACTGTAAATCGCTGACAATTCAGAGTCACCTCGACGGTCTCCCCAACTGACTCCCTTAGATGAGTCCCAAAGGACAGAAACCACCAAAAAACTATGGAAATACAAGAAACATCTCAGAAACTGTATGAAGCAGCCTAATTAACACCTAAGGAGCTAGAACAAAAATAACTTGCAAAACACCACAAAAAAAGCCATGGGAGATGTGTCCATAACAATAGGTGAAGGCTATCACCTTCTCTGAAAACCCAAGAGGAGGTCTGAGCCGGCGACAGACGTCTTTGGGGTACCAGAGACCGAATAGAACCGTACTATAAGACAGGAAAAAACCAGACTGCTGCGGAGCACAAAGATGGCTTCGGCAAAGGTTCTGACAGAACAAGACGCATCGTCACAGGGCTTAGAGAGGTCGGCAGTTGCCACCGGCGTCCGTCATTTTGGGCTGCCACACTGAGGCTTGCGCACCACCTGTAAAACACAAACAGCAAGGGATGCTTATAACGTCACCAACAATACAACGCCTGAAAAATAACTGCTACTTCAGCCCACTAGTCAATGCAGCCGGCATTGCCCCGTACGGTACATCTGCTTGAGCCAAAAGACGGGGGATGGGAAAAAGTCGATACTCGCCGGCAGCAGGCGGCAATCCCTCTGACAAGAAAGGGGGTGAAACTAAATCGCGTGTGATACGTCTTAGCCATATTACCTACTGTGCACCAAAATGAACTGCCGAGCAAGGTACAATACCATGGGGACAGAGTATAAGCATGAAACAAAGAAAAGGTTAAACAATGTTTTTGAAAAGAGACAGAAGAAAACAAAAAAGAAATCTAAAATGTTTTATTCTAGAAGATGACGATCAGCTCTTGTTTACCCAAACCAGTTTGCTCACACCTACACCAAGCCCACTTGATTTTCCTGTAAAGGGCACATATTTAACTCAACCCACAGTGCTTAGAGATCATGTTGTTAACTCCACGCTACTTGCTCAGATAGCTTTCAAACAAACTCCACTTCTGTTTTTTTATGGTGCCAGTGTGCCAGCGCTACTGCGATATTACAACCCCTTGAGAAGGGGAACAATAACACACACTACTGTGGTACAAAGAGAGTACACAAATTAATTTCTGCAGCATGGGGGATTACAGGAAATAAACTGCTGACTCCTACAGAGACAAAGCACGTGGCACCAGCAAAGAATTTCGGTTTGCACGTGGAATGGACAGCAGTGCCTGACACCAAAAATCAAGGACTTAAAACCTACACCTCCATCAGAAAATAATATAGTTTGCCATACAGTGACAATTTATATGGATTTAAACGATCTGATTGTTTGTAGCATGTAGCAGCTCTCTCAGACCTTTTAAAAAGTCAAGCTCCTAAAAAAAGGTCAGTATAAAAATCTTACTTTATATGCAGAAAGAATAATTTGCTAACTCTGCTCTTCCCTAACATTCAAGCTTTTTCAAGTATTTGTGCTGGGATAAAGTAATCAATATCCTTTCAAATAGAAATCTGATTTTAAAAGGTAAAATAGGATCTGCACTGGGAAACACTGAAGGAGGTGCTTCTTACTACATTTGTAGTTGACTTAGCTGGGATTTAAGCACATGTTAATGTAATGCATAGACTTAACTGCTTTCCTGGAATAAGGGTAGCTTCTGGTACAGCAGTCTGAAGGGTACAGATGGGAAAATGTACTCTGATAAACAAAGATCCAGCATACAGTTTAGGACCATTAGAATGGTCACTAGTTACCAGTACTGACTGGGACTGAAAATACTGCATTAATGGAAACCTGATAAGGAGAAATCTCAGCAAAACTCATACTCCAGACTAACCCAAAGTAGAAACTTTTGGTTTTGTCTTAATGGGATCTATTCATTTGGTAAAGGAACAATAGCTTTGTGTTTAATAGCAAAGTATCATTTTTTATCTACAGATAAAACATCCCCAAACCTCCCAATGGATCTACACGGACTAAAAAGCCTGTCGAATGCATGGATTGGAGCCCTGCTTTCCCTTTCCTTCCCAGAGAAACAAAAAACCCCACTGTTTTATTCCAGGCTGTTGCTTCCTTTACCGGTTTGAAGTAGCGGATGCCATGCTAGTGCACAATATAGATCTCATACAGCTTAAATCAGGTGACTGCCTAGGCCCCAGATACAATGACTTCCCACAACTGAAAGCTTGGAGCCTCTAAGCCAGACACTTAATGGTCGGCAGTGTAAATCCTCCTGCGCTTTCCGCCATGTGACAGCCCGAGGTCTGAAGGCCAGGACCCCCCTTGAGAGTGTTGCCACCAGAGTTGTGTCACAGGATGTCTATGCATTTTTCCTGGCATGCCAGTGCCTAATGTAGAAATTAATGTAGTGGCAAAAATAAGTTTCTTTACTATTATAATTTATTTCCATCAGGATACTAGTATAAACTGCACCAGCAAAAGTACAGCATCCACAATAGGATGCTTTTGTGTGTAGCTATGACAACAAATCTGTTAAGTAAATCTAACAGCCTTGTCTAAATGCTTCTGTTAAATCTCTTATTGATAAAATATCTGTTATTGCAGGCTAAGGGGTCTGCTGGACTCATTTGCCCCCGACAGGCTTTACGTATGAATTCCTTCTAGATTTCTTGGCCTCTTTCTGCAGGAAATTCATAATATTTTAGGGAAAAAAAGCCCACTTTCTGTTGCCTTGAAAAGCAATGCCACCAGCAGACTAGGTAGAGATTGCAATTGCAGCCAAGCCTGAGGTAGTGCCACCCAAGAGGACTGGGATGGCTCCTGGGGCGGCTGGCCTTGGCCCAGGGAGAGCAGGGCTTGGGGACGGCAGCACCTTCGGAAAGCAATGAGAAGTCTTGCGCAGCAGTGGTGGTACAGGTGGTTACACATTTTGTGAGACAGGAAAAGTTAAGTAGTATTGGATTCTCTCCACAAAGCAAGACAGCAACCCACCCATGAAGCTAGTTTTTACATGGATCCTTTACCATCTCAGACCTTTTCTACTCTAATTAAACTGGAGATGAAAATACCTCAGCACCGAGCTAAATACTATCAGGACAAATTCTCACAGCTCTCTTTGACTTTAAATAAAGATGCCGCTGCTGAATTTATTCGCTGCAGATTTTGGGAATGCTCATATTAAGATGCCTTTTCCAAAGCCTAAGTCAGTGCCAGTATAGGCTTTAATGGTGCATGGTGGTTCTGCAAATGACTTGCAACTCTTATTCTGCCTCTTCTTTTTCTGGGATCGACCTGAAGTGAGAACTCATTGCAGAGGGGCAATTTTTTGATACCTCTGACGTGGTGATGTGTTGAGACATCTAAGTGAAGAGAAAAGCATCTGAGCTAAGTTCCTCTGAACTCTCTTCTACATCTTGTTACTATTTCCTTTAGCAGCTTCACAGTGGAAATACACTGCAGTAAATGCTTAAAACGGATTTTTCTTCCAGAAGACGGGCAAGGTTTTTTCATGGAAACTAACAGTGACAGCAGAAGATTACCACATAACTGCTCTTGCTGCTATGGCTTGTACAGTCTGGGGTCACCCCAACTGCATTGTCCATTGCTTTGCAGAAAAACACTCTCACCGTGTTGAGCCACTTTCCACTTCCCCAGGATTCAGTTTGGTGTCTTCTGAGCAACCTCTGTTGCTTGCAGCTTTAGCAGCCTAGCAGGAGGACTGTCTTAGGGAGATCATTAAGGAAAGACATAGTACTATTAGGAAGTGATACTGTTAGTATGTGCTGGCATTTGAAGTTCTCTGACTGTAGTACAGAAGCAAAAATCAGAGGTACAGCTGGTCCATGTAAAAAAGGTTATAAATTATACAGGCCTAGAACTGGCTGAACTCAGTTTAGTCTAGCATACCATTTTAGTCATCCTCACTCAAGAAGCATGTGTCTTGCTTGAAAAAGAAGAGCAATTAAAATAAAAAATGTGGAAACATTGTATATGAAGACAGATTGCAGATTTTTTTCTCTCTCTCCTGTATCTTTCTGGGGCGGACGAAGCCCTGGTTCTGAGTACACAAATTCCTACGTGAAATCTGCCACTGCCATTTTTCCAGGAGGCAGCTATCTTGCTTTTCCTGATCATTTGCAGCTTTAACTTTCCACTTATTTTCTTCCTTGATAGCAAGTTAATTTTTATTTTAGTACAAATCTTTCCATTTGTAAGCATGTAATCAGTTTCTTTGATGACAAAGTTTATTTTGATCCTTGAGTTTTTCCTATACAACACACAAATATTTTCTCCCTCTCAAACTTTTTACTCCGATATTTGTCAAGCATCTTGTAGTATTTTAATGACTGGGATTAATTATGAGTGCCCAACCCAGGATTCCCTCAACAATCACCAAATAACTGCAAAAGCAGCATGGGAGGTGACATTCAGGAGGAGCTGAGAGGGGTTATCTTTGATAAGTTTGTGTTCTTGTAGGCTGGCCAAGAGCTTCAGGGTTGGCAGGGATCAGGAACCACATATGCAGAAAAAAATGTCCAGATGTTCTGACAGAGTCTTCTTAATCTCCAGTGCTCGCGCGTGTGCACACACATACACACTTCCTCAGAAAAGGAAAGAAACCAGTAATTTGGCTCGCAAACGATGGTACGATTGCAAGATACTTTACGCAACGTCCTTCAGGAGTGAACGGATTTATGTTCCCCATATCTGTATGAGATTACACGGTGCAGTTTGGTGTGCAGACAATACGATTCTGTGATTATGTCTTAGAAGAGTAGTGAATGAACTTAAATAGCTGTCAGAGCCTGTCCATACCCATCATGCCCTCTCCTGCCACTGGCTTCAGAAATAAGTGTGTGGAATGAAATCTTGGTTTCCTGAGGCAAAAGGCAAATCTTGGACAGAAGTAAAAAACTAGTCCATGGGAGTGCCACAGCCCAAACAGCGTCTCTGGGGACATCAGCTGCTCTACAAAGCATGAGAAGAAGATGCAGCATGTGAGGACTGTGAAAGGTTGAAGGAGTGCACTGTCCCTCTTCCCCCACTGTTCCAGTGTCATCTGCAATACCTCCGAATGCAACCTGATGTACTCTTCTTTTCCTTTTCAGTGCTCCTCGGTGACACATCCAGATTTTGCTTTACTCACCATGAAGGCCACAGTCATTGCAACCTTCTTTGGTAAGTATAGTTGATGTGCTGCAATTAGTAGTTTGTGGGTTAGTACTCGCCTGTCCTGACTGACCTGCGGCTGCCGGCTTCTTCTCTTCCCTTTGGACTCCATGGCCGATGAAGCTGTCAATGGCAGGTGGAGTAAACCTTGGCACAGCTTTTCAGAATCAGGCTACCCAAACTTCTTGACTTTGGCATAGAAACAATATTAATTACTAGCAGAGATCTCTAAGTACATGACCAGCTGCATGCAGTCCATATCAGATGGCACAACTGGGCCTGAAAAATGTCTGTAATGTAAAGATTCCCTCCAAAGAAAAATCAGCTGTTTCTTACGTGGGAGCATCCCTTCCCAATTTTTCTCTGTTTTCTTCCTCCTTCCGTGAACAAGAAGGTGCCAAAGGAAAAAGGCTATAAATGTCTCTTATTTTCTTTCCCCTGGCAGACAGGATCCTGCTTTTCAGGAACATGTAGAGACTCCAGAATTTGCAATTCATCTTACATCAACACTCTGGTTGATCAAGCATGATTTCTTAGTATACTTTACTTACATGTTTCCCTTTGATGGAGATCCAGCCACCATGTAGCCTAATGGTGCTGTATGACTTTAATAGGCAATATTCCCTCTAGCTGGGGTCCTCAAGTCTGGCAGAATAGCCATTCTTAGTTCAAATTTATAGTACCTATGTAGTTCTTCCATTTTTACTAAAAGACCAAATTATTTTCTCCACATTAAATTATGCCTTAACATTGCATACAGTTTGGACTTTGCACTTTATTTTCCACCGGTTTGCTCCTTTTTTTTTCTAACTACAGTTTTGCCTTGATTACACAACTGCACCAGTGACAAAAGGCCCCAATACTGCATCTATACACTGTCACTTCAATCACTGTGAGACTGATTTATCTTTTGAGCAAGTTCTAGGAGTGATTAAGTCTGCCAACTCTCTGCAACCAGTCTAGAGGGAGAAGAGCATAAAAGAAAGAAATAAGACTGCTGTTGCATATTCTAGTAAGATTAACTTAACAAATGATGAGAGGATCAGCCAACACATCATAGAGAGTTTCAATTCCCTCTGAAAGCTTAGAGAAGGGAAAGGTGAACAGGAAAGTCAAGATATTTGTAACAAAGTTATTCATTACCCATAATATAGTGCTTATAAAATAAGCACAGAGAATGAAGAAGTTTTGGATGTCATGCACTTAGCAAGTAAACCTAACAAGGTAAGCTACATGCATATATTATGATGTATGTTTCAACATAACAGCGTATGTCTCTTTTACTATTACACTTTTCAAATCATAATTCTATTTACTGAAGAAAATCTGTGCCCTTGCTGGGACAGGATACTGGGACATGCCACACAAGAACTTCATACGGTCCGTAATGCTGCCCGGTATCCCATACCTGTTACCACCAGTGAGTGAAATGCCACAACGCATGATAACCTCCCTGCCAGGCTATTAAGAAGGATCTTTCTCTCCCTAACTTCCCAGTTGCTTTATGCACAGAGCATGTTGTTTCACTGACATCTCTTTCACACCAATTACAAAGAGTTTCCACCACTTGTGGAAATACTGGGGCCTTTCGTGGTTTTCTGGACCACATGGACTCAATGGCATGTTTTGATAGCGGGTTCCACAGATGAATGTGTGAGCTGAACTGATCTTTAATCCCCTTCAAAAAACTGCCCCAGAGTAGATGCCATCTTGACTGCGAAGTCAACCAACAAGTAGAAACCTAGCTGTGGCTGAGAATATTCCCATTTCATTTTTTCAACCTGTTGATTCAAATTTGGGAAATCTCATGCACAGGACCTTGTGGTGACTGATGTTGATAATACCCCTTTTTCCTAATACTATGTTTTCTTTCTTTTAGGTGTGTTTCTTATATGTACATACGCAGCTAAGGAAGCCACAAAGAAGACGAAAAAGGCTAAGCTATGTAAGTGGTCCCAGCAGTATTCTTGGCTGCTTTACAGCACGCATGTCTGATGCATAAAAAAAGCGCGAAGTGAGGTTATATTCTGGTAACTCTTCACAATCATTTGTAGAGTCAATGGGAGCATACGTTAACTAACAGATTCTTTTATTGAAATCAAATCACTAAGTAAAGTGTGTACGACTAAATGTGGGAAATTGTGTACTTCACTACTAAAATGTGTCTTCATGGGTCATTAGGTACCACACAAGGATCTAAGCAAGCACTAAGGCTTTCAAGAGAAAGAGACATAAATATGTGAAATGGACCTGCTGTAACACAAAGCATATGTAGCTGATTAGCATGAGACAAGTGGTGCATGTCCTATGCACTAGGATGTGTAACTTTCAACTATACTGCTGTAAGAGCATTTCAGTCCACAGATCATTTTTCTCATTTAGTTCACAAACGCCTGCTGCAGGGTTGCGAACTCACGCTTAAACCCCTTGTTCAAAGTAAATTGTACCCAGCAAATAGTTTTAAGGACAAGATAATGGGCTGTGGCTGCAGCCTGGCATTATAGATGGCATGGAGCTACATGAGCACAGGGGGAGGCTTGGGAAGCATCCTGCCTCCTGTGTGCACAGTCCTTCCTTGTCCTGACTCATAGCCACCTCTTCCCCTACCCCCTCCTTCCCACACGTTAACCACAGCCTGGTGACTACATTTCTTTCTCTCTCCAGCAGTGTCATAATGGATATTTCCTTCAGAGAAGCAAACACTGAAGGTCAGAAATATCCTCAGGCTTCTTTATTCCATCCTTAGCTACAGCTACATCCCTTGGTATAGGGGTTATTATGTGTTATATTGTAGATGCAGAATACAGAGACATGTCTTGTATCCCAAAACCATTGATACGAAGGCATAAGAGGAGGGCATCCCTGTCACTCAGTTACTCATTGTTTCATGACAAGATCACTCAGTTATGAAAGCATTCAATCTGACTTTACCAAGATTTTGCACTCACAGATGTACCCCAGATCGATTGCGATGTCAAGGCGGGGAAGATAATAAATCCAGAATTCATTGCAAAATGCCCTCCTGGATGTCAAGATGTACAATACCGTGTTTATGGCACAGACATTTATGCTTCCTTTTCCAGCGTGTGCAATGCTGCAATTCACAGGTGAGCGAGTTTAAATGAGCAAGGCAGTCAGACAAAACCATCATTTCAGTGTACAGAGCTCCTGGCTTTTCAAACCCTTTGAAGTTCCCACTGCCTTGTAGGTTTGGTTGCAGGCTGCTGCTCTAATAGAAAATCTGTGAGACAGACCATGTGTGGTGCAATGGATCCAATCTTATAAAGCGCTGTCAATCCTGTATTCCTATTGAAATCAGTTGTGTTTGAAGACATTTCTCAACCTTTGGAAAAGTGCCTTGAGATTTGCAGATCTCTCATGCATAGCAAATTACTATTGTACTATTATTATTCAAGTGGAAGATAGGGATGAAGCTGCTGCTACTAATAAAGCTTCAGAAATAGGCATATCACCAGTGATGAATACATATAACTCTCATACTTCTGGGATTGGTTTTGGTTCTCCAGATTTGAATTTGATTGTCTTTGACATCAAAGGCTGAGTAATGGGCTTTCCTGCCACAGAAAAGGACACTGGACAAGAAAACGTATAATAAAAATTTTATAGCACAAATTTTGCCAAGTTTTATTAGCCATGCAAAAATGTGCATAAAATTTAAGTGGAGAATAACTTCACAACCAAAACACACCGTAATTGTAGGCAGGATGCAGAGGCGGGATGCATTCAGCTGAAAATGCAGTAAGAACTTATAAAGCCTGATTGACAACTTGACTTCCTTCGGAGATATTCAAGCTATTGCAGTGCTTTCAGTTCTGTGAAATAGCTGGGAACTTGAATAAAGTTGGATAGTTAAGGCTTTGGGACTTTACACCTTACCTCTGCACTGCGCAGTGCCCAGGCTAACGTGCCTGGGTGCATAGGGCTGCCACCTCCTGGCTGCAGCTCTGTCTGCTGCTCAGCCCCTTGCTGGGGAGATGACTGCCAGGTGACTGGCTTGCAAGCGACAAATTCTTCCTTCAGATGCTAGTGCACAATGGAAATTTTTTGTCTCGAGCTTGTCCCAAAGGGAAGTTACAAGATTCTGATAGCGACTGCGATTTCTCCCGTAGTTCAAACGCTGGCTGCCTGTATTGTGGCAGTGAGGGTTTCCGTTTTCCTCATTGGCCAGCTGGGTTTGGCTTTGTTAGCTTACATGTTGCATTTCTTTTCCTTACAGTTACTTTACCAGCAGCTTCTTGCAATCGTCAGAGAAAGCTACAGCTCTAACATATTCTTCACCATTGTTTGCTGCCCATTACTTATTTTCCTGTGCAGTGTCATTATTGCCAGTCCTACCACCCCTCTAGAGTCGCAGTCCCTTCCTAGTTTGCCTGCTTTCCTAATGATGCCACAGCAGGTTGCATACACTGCAGGTTTTCTGTTTGTCTGGAGATATGTGTTATATCATATGTCAAACACCATTTAATGTGCACCGCTCATGGAGCCTGCCAGGTTTTCTACAGCTTCCAGCAATACTGTGTTCAGTTTACTCCAGGCTGAGGTCAGAACCAGGCTTAGTTTTTTGCAGATAACACATACTGGAACTCAAAGAAAATATTCATTTTTTACAAAAGAAAAAGTCAAGGGAGTGGGAGGTTTGCCTCAAATTTGTATTTCTGTCACATGGTTAGCCTGAAGACTCCTCTGAGTACCTCTCCCTGTATCTTCAGTCGTTCAATCAAGCTTGCAGGAATTTTAACGAAGGCAGTAGCTTGTTCTTGTCTGCAACTAGGTCATCCTTAAACACAGGACCAGTAGATGAGTGGGAAGAGCAAACAGATCCCAACAGCACTTTGTAACGAACTGCTCTTCTCTATGTGGAAGAAGCACAAATATTTCTTAGCAGCAGACTTAGTAGTAGCATCACAGCTCCACTACAGCCCCTGGTTTAAAGGTAAAAGTGAACACTTCATACCTCTTGCATTGTTGAACAGTTTCTAAGTTCCTGGGGGGAATTTCCGCCTTCAGACACCATGTTTTTCCCTTACAGTGGTATAATCGACAACACAGGTGGGAAGATCCTCGTTCAGAAAGTCGCTGGCCACTCTGGTTACCGCGGGAGCTTCTCCAACGGGGTCCGATCCCTGTCACTGCCGCGCTGGAGGGAGTCCTTCCTCGTGTCAGGTACCATGGTGGAGCACCAGAGCCGCCTGCCCTCCCCGGCTGCTCCCCGCTGCCCAACCAGCTGGGCAGCAATGGGCGGAGGGGGAAGCAGCCTTCTCATTTTAAAGATCTGTTTAGTCACCACAGGCCCACCCCACTTAGCTTTAGCATGAATAATGTACTTGAGACAGCTTTTATTCTGGGCTTCCTATATAGCCCTCAGAGACACATACACCCTGCCAGTGGTGTGCTTGGTTCAGCCCAGTGTGGGTCTGAGCCCACTGCGGGAGGTGAGGTGGTCTGGATTGACTTTCTGAGGGCACCTCAACTCCTGCTATTAATGTGTAAAATCTGAGCCTTGGTAATGACAGGCAGGTCTTCCTATTGCACTACTAGTTCACGTCTTCTGAAGCAACTTCTGACTTCTGTCAACCCATCTTAAGCCACATATAGCCATATTTTATTTATGCAAGCCCTATATTAAGCAATTCTATTGGTGCATTCCAAGCATGTTATGAATTCTCCCCACCTCTGTTAGCCAAACAGTTTTGATATCTGCTCAGTGCAGGGAAATCCATCTTAATTTAATGCTTATTCCTTTTTTCTCCCCATAGTATATATAGGAGCTCACTTGCATTCACTGACAAAATTTACAGATTTTTTTTTGTAAATTAGGTTCCCTTTACACCAGCTTCAGATTATCTTAAACTCATTCTACCTGTGTGAAAGGAGGGTCTAATTTACATTGCTTTACACACAATTTCTAAATCTAACTTCTTGCTGCATCCATACAGTGGGTCAGTTCTTGCTGGTCCGCACTGTTAGAGGTTTAGGATAGGTATGACCAACTGATATTAGTTAACTACATCATTCCTGGGAAAATCAACTGATCAAGCAACTGAACAGCCACTAAAAATGTGAAAATTTGTGGACAGCAAAGGAGAAGTGGTCTCAGAAATGGACCAAAATGAACTGTCATCTGGAGTTTGCATTAATATATTTGCCTGAACTTTTTACAGCATTCTGCCATGGGTATACCACGTTATGAGAAGGATTTATTTTGGATGAGTAGGAATTTCCTGGAATAGCTGAATTGCTACTTGTACTTGTTGCTGGTTTTTCCCCAACAAACAGCACATTGTAATTCTGGTACATAAATGGGAAATAAGATTTTTTTTACCTCAGCAGCTGCTCAGTTGTTATCCCATAAAACTGTAGGAATTTTTGATTTACAGTAACAAATCATTATTCTTAATTATTGAGACACTATAAAAGAAGATACAAGGGAAAGTTACAAGCACATGTAAGAGGGGATGATGAGAAATCTGGGTATGTGTGGGCATGATGAGATTTGTCCCTCATGCACTTGATTTTACACATGCTGAGTGCTCTCACTGATGTCAGTGGAACTACTTAGTTTATAAACTAGCTCAAGCGTAAATCTAACATTGTATGTCATAGAATAGAATCATAGAATCATAGAATTACTAAAGTTGGAAAAGACCTCTAAAATCATCGAGT
>NW_009200766.1:0-21660 GCF_000690835.1 Fulmarus glacialis
GATTCTATGATTCTATGATTCTATAGCTCGGGCCATGCTGAGGAGGGAGGGGGGAAGACAAGCAAGGGAGCTTAGCGCTGAGAAGGGGGCGCTGGGGTGGGCATACACCAATTCCCAAGAAAAAAGAACCTCTTGGCACTTTTTCCAGCAGCTGTTCAAAAGGGTGCCTCTAGACAATACCATCAAAGAAATTTGTCCTCCTTAGGATATATTGGGGTGAGGGTCGGGGGGCAGGGGGAAACGTAATAAAAGGTGGGACACTCAAGGAACACTGATGTCAATCATCATCCCTTTAAGATTTGAACTTTCACTGTAGGTTTCACCCTTTACTCTTGTGGAGACAGCAAGGAGAATCAGTGGGAGCTGCTGTTACAAGCACTCAATGCCACAATTACTTCACTGTTCACAGCTTTCTCTGGCAGGAACAGCAAAGTTAGCGGAGGTTTTCATTAGCTGCACTAGGTCTGGAGCCACGGAGCAGCACCCCTACACACCAGCCACAGCCATGTCCCTCTCATACTCCAGTTGCCCTTAGATGGGCTCGGGTAAGTCGTGGTTCAAAGTGCTTGAGATGTTTGTGGAAGAGGAACTGCTGAGAAACAAAACCCTAAGCTGAAGCCTAGGGAGAGTAGGAGAATCCTCCTTCCTGTCATTGCAGGAGTTCAAAGAGGAAAAATAGAAAGCTTTTTTCATATCTGATAGCCTGGAATATTTTCTTTTCCAGAGGTTTTAAAGGGGGGAGGGGGGGGAGTGAGTGGGTACCAAATAAGTACAGCTTGCCTTAAAAGATACAGAAAGCAGCTGAATTATGTGAAGGCAGGTGATGGTCTGTTTACCAGGGGTTTCTTCTGTAGTCCACCCATTTAGGGGTTTTGTGTGTTGCCTGGCTAATACTGTTCATTCTATGATTGGAAAGTGTCACATTCTCAATGACTGTTTTTATACTTATTTCAAAACAGATTTTATGTTGCTCTGTTTTCGTACTGAGTAGTGTTCATCTGCTGAAGTATAAATCTGTCATCCCATAATCTGGAAATAGCTTTTCTAAGGTTTGGGTGTTTTTTTAATAAACTCCCATTTTGTTAACCATTACCTTGCACACGGAAGCAACACTTTCTGATTTGTTGTGCTATAAGCAATTCCATTGTGCCCCACGGGACTGCAAGCATGAGTAGTTACTATTTGGCATGCGTGTGAAATACTGATCAGGCCCATAAATAACCACTGGAAAATTATTATTAACTGTACCTTGATGGTTTTATTTCTGTTTGTGCTCAGGAGTCATTACAACACTCTGACTTCTGCACAAAAGAGGTGGCTGAGCTACTGTTTCATGTTGTGAGATTATAGTGTTGCTTCATATGTGAAAAGTTAAGAAACTCAAAGATTTCAGTGATTTCATTCTGTTATGAAGAAAAACATTTTTCCGTATAGTATGGAAAGTTGTGTATTTCTGTAGTTGTCTCATTTACACCATCTTTTTTTTCCTAAATTTTGTCTACCTTTAATGGTACTACAAGTAAGGATGCCACTTGTGAAACAGGCACTGTCCTAATTTTGTTTCTCAGGTGCAGAATTTGAAATTAAAAACCCAAGTTCCCAACTGGACCTATACACTTCCCATGAATTCAGCAGCAATATTTCCACAATCTTTTGCACGTGCCTGCATTGCGGGCTGTTTGGAGGTGAATTATTCCCTATCATAGTTTGTATATCTTTCCTACGTGGCATGGTGCACCCCATAGGGACTACCTGGAGGACAGTATCTTCAGACAAGGATTTGTTCACATTTAGTTTGTTTGAAGCTTAGGAAGAGTGAGTGTTGAGCTGCCTCCAGAAGACCGTGGAGGCATGCTGTACCCTTTGATAAACAGATTATAAATAATGCATTTGGGTAAGGGCTACATTCTTAATTTGGACAACATGGAAGGACTAGAAGACAACGTTTAAACAAAACTGGTAATAAATTTGGCCTAATCCCGTTCAGGGTGAAAAGAGTGGGAATTTGCCATTAGCTTCAGCACACGTTAGATCAACCTTATTAAGACTTCCATGGGAATATTTAATTCTTTTGCATACAACTTGGTAATCATGACTTTGCACTCCTCAAAGTGACTTGATTGAAAACTCTGAGAATAGTTAAAGCACTATCAGCAGCAATGCAGGCTTCCTAACCCTGCCTGCCTGTAAACATGTCAGCTCTGCGAGAAGGAAATTCATGGAGTGGGTATAGCTGCTGTTCAGGTCATGCATCCCTAACAGGATAACTTCTTTTAATTTTCGGAAAAAGAGGTCACTCTGGAATTAGAGATTTGAAGAATGACAAGTAAACAGCTTTATGAAGCTACTGCCAGTTGAAAAAGTCCATTCCAAACGTGAAAGGCAACATCAGGAGAAGTAGAAATGCGCAAGTGGCTGGAAAGCATATAAACAGCTTAGACTAGGATTATTGGGGGAACAGAACAGTGCTATGCCATAAGAGACAAATGTAAATTAGGAAGGTTGTTACAGGAAGGTGTGTGAGTACATTTGATCAATGTGGAAGAGCAGAACAGAGAGATTAAAAATAAGGCACAATGTGTGAGTTATTCAGGAATTTCAGGCTCTGATACATTGCACCGCTTAGATCCTTAGTTCTAGTGTGACGTAAAAAGAGCTACTGAGTAACACAATACATCTTTAAAGATAAGTTCCCCCATATTTTCCTTCTCTCAGCAAATACAGAGACAATAACAATCATAGGTCTTACCCATATTTGAAATTCTGTAATAGGTGAAGCAACTTCCCACAGGGCAGAATACTGCAGTGTCATGTTGACCCAAGTGTCCCCTCTTGAAATATGAGAACCACCGTGCCTGGGTAAGGATTAATTCTGATTAAGCTACAGTGTAAATGTTATTTCTGCTGCCATTGTAGCCTTCGTGAAACCACCTCCAAGCTGAAGGTCTAATTCTCCCAAGTAGGTTAAGAAGGATGGAGAAAGAAGGTTTCAGGAACAGCATTTTTGGAGATGTGAGAGAATTAATACATGTTAGAGAGACCCAAAGAGAAAGTTTAAATAAAGGATGAGAGAGAAGCGGAAAAGAATGCATGTCTGGACAATTCCTCTAATTATTTGGACACACAAGAGTGTTTATTTTTAGAAGTATTCTGAGAAAAGAAATGGCATAATTGGGAAACAACCTGGTGGAAGTGTCAGGGGGACACCATATCTGGGTCACAAACAACTCGGTGATGGGAATTTTGTGTGTGTTTTATTTCTAATCCCAGAAGCCATCAAGTCATCCAAGAAGTAACTCGGTTTTTAAGACAGCCCTTTTCAAAATTAATGGATTGTGTTTAATTTTATGTTAGCTTTGTTTTTAGAAACCTGAAAATCAAGACTTATATGTTTATCCAACATCAAACATCTCATTAGAATGATGTACAAATTGTCTTAATGTCACAATAGATTTATTTCAATCAGTTGCTTAACATACAATAATTTCAATCAGTTTCTTAATGTACAATAAAACAGGAACATTAGTTGTATTCATGTTTTCAAAGAACAAGGAAAAACGAATAGATTCCCTGATACTGAAATTTCAGTTATTAGTATTTATACTGTATTAGATTTTCTATATAGAAGAGACTATTTTCATTTAGGAGTTAGCAATATATGCTTTCATTAGTAGAGCACTCAGTAATTATATATATTGGTAGCAAAAACACAGTGGGCTTTGCTTGCTCTGTACAGAGGAAGGAAAGCGAAAGCAAACAGGATAATGAAAATGGGAATGTTTCCAAAGAGCGAGCACCTGATTCCCTCAGAATCAGCAGGTATTTTCCAGCTTTGCTCGGAAGCCGATACCCTGGGCATCGCTAAGCCAGTGCATAGCTGTACATGATTCTAGAGGGAACCTCAGCCACGCATCAAAAAGAAGAGCTTTTCAGAACTAAATGAACTGACAGCTGCTAGAAATGTCTTCCCTGGTGTATGTACTGTATATAAATCATAAAATATTGTAGATTATACAAATCATCTCTGGAAACTATTCCAAGAGCCCTATGAAATTTCTGCGAACCACCAGCAGGCATATTTCATAAATCAAACATACTTGCAAGGTCCCATCAACATAACCTTTACATTAATTGATTCACTAATGTATTTTTAATACGAGAAGTTTCACACTATTTGGAGTTACAGGCAATGCAAGAATCTATCTATTAATAATCAAGACTCATCTATGTACTTTTATACAGATAAAATTTCATATCTTTGTAAGAAAGGCCCAAGGCCTCTGAATCATTCAGGCTTTACTTATGCCCTCAAAATATGTTTTAAGTAAAACTAAAGCAGTGCTATAAGCTCAAATTTGTTCTGTGAACAAAGGTGAATTTTACCTCAAATCTTCATTCTGCTAGACAGAAATTTTTATTATGTCTATAAGTCTGACCAGCATGTTATTTTAAAAAGTCACATTGCTTGGAAAATGTAACTGTAATACGCACATAACTGACTAACCTCCAGCTCTTGACAGTAAGTGTAGTCTTAATCATTATCATTAGTTTGTCACTCAGTTTGACATGTCTAAAATAAAGTCCTGCCCTTCCCAATAAGTGGTATATAAGAATCTCTTTATGTTGGGTGTGAAAGTTCTCCTGCAGCAGCAGCAGGAGTGACTGACATAGAGTTACTCAGGTACAGAAATCTTTGCAGGATGGAGGCGTTAATCGTAATCTTTAGGGGGAGACACTACTGTCTCTGAGCAATAAAATGCCATATATAGCATGCATACACTTGAGCAATGTGAAGGGAGATCCTTATACATAGTTTGCTGTAGTATCATATAGTATAGGAAAGCTGGGAAATGTTTCAGCTGCCTTTATGGTCGATTATCAGTATCGCAAAGACACATTAAAGAAGAAATCTAATGGATTTTTTCTTAGCTCTTTAAGTAAAGATGAAATTGGCAGAATTCATTTCAAATCGGTATTATTCAATACTGAGAGACAGTGGAGCTGAATTGAAGAGGCAAAAGTTCAGATGGTTTTGCGCAGGTATGTCTGTATTGCCTTGTAGTCTTTGCTTCTTCTTGACTCTGCAGTCTGTAAGGAATCTGTGGAACAGGGACTAAATTTCAGCATTTCATCCAGCATCATAATTATAACCCATGTTAGCCTAGAGAGTTTGATTAGCATGAGAAGATCAGCTACTACTTTTATAGCTAACCTTTCTGTAAGGAATGTGGAGCATAATTATGAGTACATCTGTAAATATACGGCACATATTAAAGACAGTAGGATGAGAATGTTTGCATCTCGAAGGACTTAAATTTAGGTTCTGATGACAGAACAAGTAGGAGATTGCATGCATTGTGGACAAACACTAGCCTGGAAAAGGAAACTAGCAGGAAAGCACTACACAGGCAAGATGTGTGCTTATCACATTGATTCACGTAACAAACTTTCACCTTCTCGTTTTTAGTGTTATTCTCCTCTCGTTTCTCTTCACACATGCACACAAGCACAAGTACACATTTATTCCAGCAATATTATTGATTGACTGTCTTTGACAGTGGTATTCCTGTAACAGCTGCCCATTTAAATCTCGCCAGCTAAACTTTTAACAGAAAGTAAACGTAGTTACTGAGGGTCAGATGCTCAGAGCGAGCTGCAAATCACAGAACACAAGTCTTGAGGGAAATGTCTGAGCATAAAAATCTTTCTCACCTTCATCTGAACCTAATGATTCACTTTGTATAGCAGTCATAGCTGTGCCTCTGAGGTCTACCTAATTGCATCTCCTTTTCTCCCAGTACTAAGCGAAATCACATGCAGAGCTCCTAGATTGGTCCTGTATTTGTGAAAAAGCACTGTAAGGCTGGGTCTTCTTCAGCCAATTAAAACAGATATAGAGACACAGTGCAGAGAGGTGTCTGGCTCTAGAGCTTCCAGACATTAAAATGTAACAAGATCTCCCAGTGGAACTTCATTTTCTCTGGCACTTTTTCTATTCCCATTCTAGATGTATTTTATGGCTTTGAGGCACAACCCTCTCCTTAGTTCTTCTTATCATCATGAAGACTTTGCAGGTAGTCATATCTAAAATACTCCTCTGTGTTCTGTTTTTGAACACACTGTTATTCCAAAGGAAAAAAAAAAAAAAGCTGGAAAGGGAGGAGATGCAGGAGCTGTCACCTTTGTAAGTCCAAAACAGTCATTTTAGCTATTGCCATATATTGAGAAGCAAGAGTATTGGAAGTTTTCAATCAGAGAGCTGCCAATGCATTTCAGTCTTGGCCCACAACATCTTTTCTCTTTGAGTTCTGGACCTTGGCTGTAGAAGAAATTTGGAAAAAGATTCAAGGTTTTTTTTCAGATACCAGTAAGTGAAAAATCTGAAATTTGTACATAAATAACAAATGTCTCAGCCAATAAATTGCAATTGGAAAATAAATCTGCCATAACTTCCTGTGTGATGTGTTTTTAATGCATTTTTTGAAACTGAAATCTCTTTTAAACTGTTACTTTTTGCTGCCATGTACTAAAAATAAAAATATGGCATGGTTTTCAGTACTGTTATGTTCTGAGTTTTGCTTCACCTCATAGGAGTTTAACAAGGTTCATCTTGCCAAATTCGTCATAGCCTGATTTCTATCACTTAACTTGCAGTTTTACAAAGGAGTGTGAAAATCATTCAAATTCAGGCAGCAAGTATAACAGGGACTCTCACCTCTCTCCACACCACTCAGGCATACACATGTACACAACTATATCTTTATTCTAGCAATATTATTGATCTATTTGTTGTCCAGTTAAATCTCACCAACTGAACTGTGAACACAAGCTAAATGTGATCAGTGATAACTGGATATAAATGTGATCAGTGACAACTGGATACTCAAAGGAGGCTGCAAATCACTGAAGAAAATCTGAGAGAAATGTGCTTAAAATTTTTGATCCCCGTTTGAGCACATGGTATGAATTCAATAGTTATAATTTCCATACACTACTTTCTAAAGAAGGTGAATTCCAAGGACGCGTTTGGGATGTGGTGGTACCGGTTTGAATGCATGTCAATCTGATGCAAATCCTGATCCTTTGTGCAGGTCGACAGCATCTATCTGAATGTAACATCACTGAATTTGCTTTGCTTGTATCTGGTTGCAGGCTTGGAGATTATTTTTCCTAGTGATTTACTCACCCAGGTTTCAGTATTGGGTGATGATTAATTAATTTTGTTGAGGCATGGAAACTGGCTCACCGCATGTCTCTACAAGATCTGGTCCTTAGAAGCTGAGTTGGAAACTGAAGGTCAGTAACTTTTAATACCCAAATAAAGTGTTTAACACTAATATTATTTCCATATTTATTAAACCATAATGACAACTGAAGCATTTGTGATTTTCATTCTTTCTAACAGTGTTGCTATTTACAGTGCCCTGCAAGAGTATCAGACGGCGTGTGGTATGAAACATGTTTCAGATGACACAATTCTTATTAAATGTCTAGCAAATGAATTTAAAGGTGTTTCCAATCCCTTCCGAGGAAAGTCAGACAGGATATAATTCCCTTCTTCCTAAAATAACTTCAGTCACACATCACCAGTATCATATATGTCATTTAATAACAATATGCACAGTGGGCTGAACTTGTTGCTCTAAGTTCATTTTACTTTCCAGCATGGCCTATAAATTGTTCATGAGATATTCGTTCAGCTGTTCAAGATTCAGGAAAGCTTTTTCCTGTAAGGTGAAGGACTCTGCTCTTTTTGCTGCTGCTGCGTTACGGTTTGATTTTTTCCATTCTCCAAGGTTGAGAATGCAGAAATGTTTAGGAGAGGGGACTACAGATTTTGTTTGATTTATCTTTTTCTTTTTTGTAGCTATTATGAAGCTGCTAGAGATCTTTGTGCCCAGAGAAAGGCCATTATATCAAGATGAATTTTCTTTCTGTAAGAATGTGTTTAGTTCAGACAATAAAGAAATCAAAATATTGGAGGTTTGTATAGTGGGACCATGTCTATGGTCTGTTGGAAAGGTTTTTTTCCTCTGAGTTCACAACATTCGGGGCAGGAGATTATCTTTTGATTCAGCAACTGTTACAAGAAGGGTGTTCTTCAAATACAAAGTGCCCCAGAAGGATATAGCAATCAGCCTAGTGGAGCAAAATGAAAAACCTCTAACTGGGATACCTTAGGAAAAGAAGACAGTGAAACTTTTCATTGACATCAAGGCTAGATAACCTCTGAAAAACATGGCACTTATTTAGTTGCCTAAAAATAGATTTGACTACCCTGTTGAGAATGTTTGCTCAAGAAGATAACTGCTGCCGTTCCTTTATATCTGTAGAGAAGAATGAAGAGAGGAATACAGAAATGCTGAGCAGAAGTTTGCTATACTTTTGAGTGCTGTTATTGCTATTTCTAGGAAACAGATGACAGATAAAGTTCGTTGAAGTTTTTAATATGAAACTGGATATATCTTACCAACTTGTTGGTGAGCATTCAGACTAACTGCATATGTGCTTTACTAGCTAACTTGTTAGCTATGTAACTGAAATAAGAGTTGTAGCAAACAAATATTGAAGTTGCTAATTTCATAATTTGTGAGAAATATGAATAGTGGATGAGGAACTGGACAAAAAACACATTGAGAAGGAAGACTGGGGAGGAGAGAAATCTCGTTCTCCTCACCCTGCCCCACACTCTAGGTTGATGGAATTTCATCATTTTGTAGGTATTGTTGCCTAGCACAAAGTCCACTAGGACTTGTTTTCTTTTCAAGTTTTTGGAACTTACTGAATATTTCAGGTGTATGTATTTGTGAAAAAAAGCCAAAGCAACCAACCAAACAAAAAAACCCAACCCCAAAATACAAGAAAAGCACAGTTCCCAGTGCCTCAGCCAGCCAACTTTAACGGTATTCAAAGATTTCCAAGACATTTTACAATACAGTATTGCTTTAGAAATGCATATTCCAAAATGAATGAACATTTTTGAAGCTTGATATAGAGCTAGTGCAGGATGAAAATTCATTTAGTTGAATTACATGATGCTTCTTTTTTTTCTTAAACTAATAGGACTGGGGATCGTATCGGTGATGATTCTTGTAACTTACTACCAGATCTCAAACTAAGGTTATACAGCCAGTCTCTCCAGTCATGATTCTCCGGACACCCATGCCCAGTCTAACACTGAGTTCCCTGGGAACAGAATCAGTCACTCTTTTCTTGCTTCATAACTTTGGGATGCAATCAAAACACTTTTTTTCATAATTTCTAAGAGACATGATGATGTGTGATGCTGCCTGGAATTTGACTTTTTGGGCCCGTCATGCAGGGGATTCCATCTGAAGTACCTATTGAGCTGAATATTCACTTCTAATTTTAGACACAATGATTTCCTCCAAGACTCGTTTAGATCATGCAAAAGGCAAGACAGGTCTCTCCCTTTTCAAAGCACAATAAGTTACCTGGCACAAAGGCATTCTCTGTACACACTGAAAGTGTCACTAAGACGCTAGCTTGGAGGAGTGATTGCGTGGTAAATTTTGCCTTACCCTCCTGTCTGCTAGTTTCTCTTTGTAGGCACCCTGTTGGCTTCAGTGACAGGGCACAGTCATTTCTATTCTATTACTACCACCTATGCTTGTATAAAAGCTGTTTGAGTTAGAGCAGCTTCAGAATAAAGAATCCATTTGGGTTTTTTTCCTTGCTTTTCATAGTAGGATCTCTAGCTATGGATTGTTATTCTTTGCTTATTTATAGCCTTTTTCCCCGTCTGTTGAGTCTTACTTTCTTCCTCCTTTTCTCTGCTTTGATGGCAGATGTTATACTTCTAAATTCCCTCTTGAACAGCAGGGTCACATTCTGAACAATACCCCTGGCATTCTTTTAGCACATTCTTCCTGCAAGTCAAGTTACCTGATAGATTTTTAAAAGCCAGTTTACCTAATTTCATATTGTATTAGTGTTCTCCCAAGTAAGAGTGCAATTTTGCTTTTCACATTAATGGCATCTAAAAAGTTTTTGTGGATAGAGCTAATAGCTCACTCTGTATCCAAACCATGCTTTTAGATCCCGACTCCTTTGCTCTTCCTTAAATCTTTGTGTTGAAACTTTCCTTGCTAGGTGAGTACCCATTCACCCATGCCTTAGGCTGAGTTTTCCGGGGAGTTCTGAAAGAATTTCAGTTAAAATTCTGTGCCTGGGAAGAGCACATTGATTTGGTAGTGTTCAGCTGTCATGACTGTTTCACTGATGCGAACTCCTGTCTTCAAGATTTTGAGGCAGGAGTTGAAAGTTAGTATATGGTCTGCACAGATGTCAGAGATATACTCGTGCTTTTGAAAGAAGAATCAAATTGGAATAAACTATAAACCTCCATGAAGGAATGGAAACCTCTTTCTCTCATGCTACAGAGAGGATTTTGATGAGTTAGCAATAAATTAATTGAAGATATCATCTGAAGCAAGTGTATGCTACCTATTCTCACTGCCTACATGCTGACCGAACAGGACGTGTTTACATGGGTGTGCTCCATCCTGGATGTACATAAACTTTCTCTGCTTTCCCTTTTTTGTGCCGCTTCCTCACCCTTTGTCTGTCGATGCTCATGGCCGTAGTGATGCTGAAATTGAGAACAGAAAGTCTGCCTCCCCTGGTGCTTAGTTATTTTCTTACCCAGCAGTTCTGTAAAGTTCCAGATAATGTTGTTTCTGATTTACTGTCCTGATTTTTCAACAGCAGGAGATGACCTTCAGCTATATCTTAGACTCATGTGTTTCAGTGTGTGGCAGGACATGACTTTTCCAGCACCTTGGGATAAAACTTCTTCTTGCGTTACAGATGCCCAAATGATCCCACAAGCTTCCAATCCCTACAGCTGTGTTTTGCTGCTCACAAAAGAATTGAGTAGAATAAGTAGGGAAATCTTCATCTTCAGGTAGGGCAGATATTGATGTGGTGGGTAAGACATTAAACAGAAGGGTTGAAAATAAATCTTCTCACTGCCAGTTTTGTCCTCAAGCGTGAGTCCTTTCTTCCAGTCCCTCTTCATAGTTCACAGGTTCAACAAACTGCACCCAGCCCTGTCTGAGCCCAGGGGAAATCTTTTTCTTTGTGTCACTTTGGCACTTTTGTGCAGACTTGCTACAGGCCTTCTGCTTCCAGTCTTTCCTACTCCCTGCCTGCCTCAGTCCAGAAGGCTGCCCAGGCTCAGCCTGCTCAGTCACTGCTGGGGACTCCTCTGCTCTCCAAGGGGGTTATGCTGGACTCAGAATAACTGTAAGTCTTCCTCACTGCTCCTCATCGTTACTGCCTCTCTAGCAGGACGTAAGATGTAGAGTATTAATTCGGCAAATTGGAGTCAAATATTATGACATTATTGCACATGGTCATGTACATCGAAGTTTTGAAATGCCTGTGGTTCTCCACACGACTTTTAACTGTAGGCCACTGGATGTACTTTTTACAACTAAGTTAATTTCTTGCAATTATTTATCTTTTTTTTTCCCCTTACCCTTTGCCTCGTTTGCTGCCAAATTTTCGAGAACATCCTTTTCTGTTTATAAAACCAGTCTCTTTCACTCCACTCTGCCAAATTTCTGCAGCACGTAAATTGCTATTAAAGATGTTTTCTGCTGTCTCTGGAGAATGACATATTCTCCTTTCTGCTCTCAGGGAGTTTCTAGATAATGCTTAGCAATCTATTTAAAAAACATTTTGCACGTTGGCCACTAATGGTCTGTTCCATGTTTTCATGAAACATCTGGGATGTGAATAGCACAAAGTCTGAGCATGAATTGCAGTGCTGTCTGCAGTTATAGCAGACTGTAGCTGGATGGTGAATGCATCAAGAGCTCTAAAAAGCAAATTGCTTGAAAAATCAGGTTCTTTCTAGGTTCTGCTTCCTGTATTCATTATGGCTTGGAAACTGGGTAAAAAACTGCTCTATTCCTTAGAGCATTGACGAGAATGCAGATTTTCCCATCCAGTGCCTGGTGTTCTAGGAATTCGGTTGCTTCCTGATTCAATGATTGAGCAGAGAATGAAAGTGATGCCAGATACGGGTTTTAAAGTTCTCAGGAAGATCTATGAACCTAACCTAGTAACCTGATATCTTGGATCTGCTTCTTCCTCCAAAAGGTTTCGTGCTCTTGGAAGCAAAGGCAGTACCACTCCTTTCAGCAGAAGGCTCAGGTGTGGAATCTGAGTACATGGGTACATTTCCCTGCAGCTCTTAAAAAGATTCCTGACAGGCAACGGTTTAGAAATCATCCTAGTTGTCTGTATTATTTTCCCACTAGACAGTTAAAGGCTGTTTCACACTGAAGAGAGTGAATATGATGGCTCCCTGTTTATCTTCTCATCTGCTTTGGCTCACCATTCTGAGGTTCCCAGTCTGGACATGCAATAAGGGATCCTGGATGAGTCCTGCTCCAGAATCCTAAAAGTCCTTTACTCATTCTACTTTCAGCACCTATTTTGTAGATTTTGGTGAGGTTTTAAAATAAAAGGTTTTTTTTTTCCCCCCAATGTGGCAATCATAGATTGGAAACCCATCACCTTCATTTTTTATATGATGCCTCTGCCATCTCTTTGTCATTGTATTTGAATTCTTTTGTTCTTAATCGCCTTTATGCACTTCTCTTCGCGTAATGTTCTTTGGAACTGCTTGAGATAGACAGAAACAGTATGCTAGCAATGTAAGAGAAGCTCTTGGGAAAGCTAAGAATAAAGAAAGAGAAGCTTATTTGTTCATGGCCCAATCCCTACATGAAGATTGTGTGATTCCTGACCCACAACTACTCTGTGTCCTGCTATGGGCAAAGTTAGTGTGGAAACCACCAGGGAGAGCACACCTAAATCGAGGAGAACCCAAGGGATGCTTCAGTCAGCCTGTATTTGCCTCTAGAGGTCTCCCAACTCTTCTTACATTCGAAAACGCAAATGTACGCACTTGGCACCTCTGTCAACTGTCTTCAGCATGTGCTCTCTCCCTTCCTCTCCTTCCCCTGAAGCCCTGGCCCTCGAAATCAGCTCTGTAGTGATTTGTGGTTTATGGTTCACAAATACAATTCTTTCTTGTCTCTATCTAACATTATCATAACCTGTCAGCTGACCTTAATACAGCTCGTATAGGAAAATTTGCCATTACACTTAGAGGAGCTATTTTTGGGAAAAATACTGGATAATGCAGATAGTTTGTGTCATAATGGTTAAAACTGGTGACTGGAAATGAACATTTAATTGATGTACTCCATAAGCACATTTCCAAGCAAAGTATATGCAAAACTGAGTGAATTTGAACTGTCTCCGCAGCACTTGTCTGCAGAAAAATGAAGTCCCCACAAACATTTGTAAAATGGTCTTGCTCCGCTCCTTGTAGCAGCTCAGAACGTGTCAGCTAGAACAGCATCTCTGCCAGGCTTCTTTCTTCCTCGGTGCTGATGGGTGCCTGTCTGTCCCCGCTTTTGCGGATGGGATTCAGGAGTTGTTTCACTGGGGTTAGTCAGCCTGCTTCATATTGTTGTTTTATATAGGTGTCGTGACTTCAAAGCGGTTTTGCCTAATTTGCATCAGTATAGTGAGAAGATGGATTCACTCACTGAATCAGAACAGCATAACACTGTTATGTGATCCACATGCAGACTGAAGCAGAATAGGGTGGCATACTATACCACTCCTTTAATGTGAATTTAGACCTATTTTCCCACTGTGGGGGCGGAGAAAGTGGCTGCATTCAGAATGCCAGCAGGAACCCAGCAGGAGCTGCTGGCTCTCGCAATCAGGTGCTTCCTGCAGGTGCTGTGGGGCTGCTTGGTTTGGATTGCTTCCTCTCGCACCAGCGGGACGCTGTCGGTCCTGCCCCGAGGAAAGGCAGCGGGTCCCGGCCCGCAGCCAGCAACCTGGCGGCAGCTAGTGTCTCTCACGCACCTTGCCCCTTGGGAAAGAAGGGTTTCCTCTTACTCTGGAATTTTAAACACCAAATAGAACAGGTTAAAATGGCCACCCTTATTTAAACCAAGCAAAACCTAAGGCATCCAGGCAATACAAAAAGTGTGGAAGAATAAACTTAAAGGGCAGTTAGCTAGGGGAGCAACCTTCCCAGGAAAAGCTTTTTGTGAAAAATTGGAGGAAAACAGGAACATACAGAATCTCAAAAGTACAGTAGTGCTGTTGTACCCCAGCTGATGTCTGATGTCTAGAGTCTGGGGCTGAAGAGGGATTTGGTTAACTAATGATTGTACAGGGGAGTGGGCAAATGCTGTTTCTAAATATCTATTCTGACACAATGGAAAATGACCAGAGATTTGGAGGAAAGAGGATTTTTCAAAGGGTGCAATGTGCTATGAAGAAAATTAATTCCCAAGTCATTACCAGAGATATATAATTGATATGATAAGTCTTTAAAATAATATAATATTCTTATAGAAATGTATGTATTGGATGTTTTAAAGAGTTAAATTTGAAATTTGTTTCAGAGCTAATTTTGTGGCTAGGATTTTTTAAATTTTCCATTAAAATATTCAGAGGCACACGACTATTTTTTGTTTCAGTGAAAATAAATCAAAGGATACTCTAGCTTACAATCTTGGTTGTTAATTGTGTTTTAAAGTACTTTTTTTCTTGGTGAATGGATTTGGGTAGGGGTATTGACCTTTTGAATGAGACCCCTAAAATTTGTAACATTTTCTGTTTTAACTTACAACAAGCTTCATTAAGAAAAAGATTATTCAAACCTTTCTGCAAACAATGAGAAGAGACTGCTTAGCCCTTTTTAGGAACCTAACTGTGTTAAGGAATTATCTTGTTTCCATGTTCAAATAGCTTTCAAATGTCATACCCAAACAGAAAGCAAGGAAGACCATGGCCGTGGCTTTTTATGAGACAGCTGCTTCTTTTTGAAGAACTGTATTCAACCATCAAACAGCAGTTGGATACAAACAGACCAACAAAGAGCTGTGAGAGTGATCAGCAGCCAAACAAGCATGGGTTAAGAAGATTTAATGAAATTTGTTCAGTCTAAAAGATACTGAGAGAAGACCTAAGAGATCATCAAAAAGGAAAGCAGATTGTGATCACTTACTTGCTGCGGGTAAGAAGTAAGATGTCACGGTCTTAACTTTACGTAACCAAGTTTTAGGGATGGATATCAGGAAGTATTTTCTGATGGTAAGCAGGGTGAAGCAGACGAATAGATTACCTGTGGAGGTGTCACATCTTTCTCACTGGAAGATCTGAAGAGTCGGTTATACAGTCCAAAATGGTTTGTACTGCAGGACACTCTGAGCTTCTAGGTCTGGGTGAGCCCTTGCTGTGCCCTGACTATCTCAGAACAAAATAGTCCCATCTCCTTCCTTTTCCCTGCCCTATTTTCCAGGAAAAGTAAAACAAAGCATGCAGGCCACAAAGAAGACAAAATAACTTCCAGCAGATCCCTGGTCCAAATGATCTGGGGGGTATAACTGCGAACTTTCATCACAAATTGCAGCTATTTGACAGCCACCATCATGGATTAGGCAGAGAGGCGAGCTGGCTGACTTCTCTCCAGATTCCTTTCAGCCTTCTTTTTTGGTGATCTGCTGCAGAAAATAATCAGAGACAGGTTTGAGCTGGCAGCCAAACTGGTTGGTCATCTAGTCACGCTTTTTCGTACAGGCTAAAAGTGGAAAACCCCACACTCTAGCACAACATTTGTAGCCCATAATGTAACTGTGTGGAGGTGACAACTTACTGTCAGTTGTAGGATTAGAGACCTGGTAAGGTGGGGACAGCACATCATTCTGACCCACCAGTCCAGAAGGCAAACATGATGTGAGGCTGTGACAGCCCTGGGGATGCTGTGAGAGGAACAGAGAGCAGGTACCTCTGCGAAGTTTTGCGGGTGCTTGCCTGAGTAAGGAGACACTCAGTAAAAACCATTTAAGATTCTCCTGTTACAATTCTGCCTCTCAAGTGTGAAATGAATTCATTTTGACAGTTCCAGTGGAGATGGGAAGATATGCATTGAGCTGCTTAACGCTTTCCCTCTCTGCTCCCTTTCTTCCCCTTGCTAAACTCATGCCTGCCTGCCAGCTTATAGGGGTGAATATATAAGGTATTTGGATACTTCAGCAATGGCCTCAGTCCCCTAGGGCCCTTGGAAATGTCTCCAAGGACTTTCTCCTTCATTGTCCTCCTTACTTCAAGAGTTCTCTCCAAACCTAGCAAATTCTTGGGAATCTAAATTGAAAAATCTGTGCCACAGCAATAAAATGCTATTTTCAGAACTGGTATCAGTATCTGCTGTTGGAGACCTCTCCAAAATCACCTCATAGGTTAAAAATGAGACACTGAAGAAACACTCAGAAGACTCAGAATCATTTTCTCATTTCCTAGCTATCCTTTTAAAAACAGCTCCCAGAGTATTGTGCACTGCATGTTAGACAAAAGAAAAAAATAGTCTGCCAGCACAGTTTAGAAAAGCTGATGACTTTAAAGACCTTCAACGCGGAGAGAAATGCCACTGACAAAAACTTGCTGTGACTCAGCTATGCTTTGCGTGAGAGCAAGTCATTTTGCTACTTACTGTTGATTACTGAATTTGAAACCCTCTGAGGTCTTCCAGAGGTCTGAGAACTGTTAAGGAGTGAATGCTAAGAAAGGGATCTATTACTGGAAAAAGTGGTTTTCAATGAAAGATTGATAAAATTGAAAGTATAATTAAAGAGGCTCAGGTCCATATACATAATAAATGGTCCATTTTTTGTCTTATTCTACTGTAAAGCACAACAGCACTCAAGTCAAGGGTAAAAACATGTGAAAAGAGTTTATTCACTTGAGGCTATAAAAGGTTTACTCTCTTCTGTATACAAAGCAGGAGAGTTTATCTGTTTTTGTGTTCAGTATTACACCAAAGAGTAGAGCAAGAATGGAAACTGAGTAAAGCAATGAAAAAGCTCCAGAAAAAAGGATTTGGTCAAAATCACTGTATATGTATCTATATTTATAGAAATATATGTGTAAATTAAGAAATAAATATATATAAAGACTATTCCATACTAGGCAGAATAATGCAGCTGGGTGCAAACTGGACAGAAAGCAGCCAGGCCTGGGCGCCTTGGTGGACAGCAAGTTTAACACCAGTCAGTAGTGTGCCCTTGCAAGCAATGAAACCAGCTATTGAGCTGCATTAGCAAGAAGGTAACCAGCAGGTCAAAGAACGGGCTGATTGCTAGGAGGCATTTCTGAGGCCACATTGGGAGTGCTGTGCCCAGATCTGCCTCTTGTCAGGTGGGGCTGGCAAGAGAGGGAGTGACAAATGGGAGAGTCCAGCAGACGATCACTAAAATGTTCTGGAGGCTGGAGCACATGATTTATGACGACAAGCTGAGGGAGCTGGTTTTGCTCAGCCTGGAGGAGAGAAGAATATGGAGAGACCTACTATCTGTCTTCAACTACCTAAAGGTGAATTACAGAGAAGACAAACCCAGACTTTTCTCAGCTTGGCACAGCAAGAAGGCAAGAGCCAACAGTCCACAAGCTGCAATAAGAGAAACTCCCACTGGCTATAAGGAATAATTTTTCATGGTGGAAGTGATTAAACACTGGAACATGTTGCCCAAAGAGGTTGCGAAGTCTCCAACATTGAAGGTCTTCAAAACTCAATGAGTCAAGACCCCGCACAATCAGGTCTAAAGTGCAAATTACACCTCCTGTGAACAGAGGCTTGAGCTAGATGACGTTCCGACCAAATTAAATTATTCCACAATTCTATGATTCTGTGGTATTTGTCTAGTCTGTTTTTAAAGATTTCTTATGATGGAGACTCCACTATCTCCCCAGACAATCTATTGCAGTGCTTCCCAAAGAGATGAAAAATATATTCAAAGCAACTGTATGTTTTGACGGGATTAAATCAGATTCTTGAAGTATTTGCAACCTTTACATTGCAATGCTGTGACAATTCCTAGCAGCCAGAGGGTGAGACTGAATACACTGTATTTTTTATAGCTGAGTTGAAGGAAATGGAAATAGTTAAGCATTTCAAATCATAGCATTGCATAATCTAAAGCAGGGGTTGCTAGAGAATGGATATGTATTTCAAACACCTTTGGCAGCCCCTGTATTAAAGTTTTCCAATATTAATGCTGAAAAAAAGGAGATGGCTGCAGAACATATGACATTATTTCATGGCTGTAGTTCCCTATTTCTATTTTTGTAAGAGAAGTAAGAATATATATCAAATATATTATACCTGATTTATTCATATTCTAGGAAGTTAATTATCACAAATCCATTGTTGTATTGCCTGAAGATTGTTAGATCTGGACATTTAGGATCCCAAGAAGTACATGCTTCTGAAAAAAACCATAGAATCTGAATCTTAAATATTACAGTTTTGTCCTCATTTTTGTTTTTGCCATTGCATTAAATGGTATCATAATGTCTAATTTTGTTATGCTCCCAGGAGTACTAACCAATCTTTCATAAACTCTGACTTTCAGCTAATTTTGAGTCCCTTGCCCATCTTCTTGCTCACTTCATTTTCCTGTTTATTTTAAAATGAATGCTGATCAACCTCTTTCTCTACAAGAATGTCTTTTATTTGTGTCATTGTATCTGAAACATGTAATTTGTTCCTTTGCCTTCAGTAACAGGCACATACCGTCAGCTCAGTGGTCTCCAGAGTCTAATATGCAGCACGTATGTTGAAATGCCTTTTTAAACGATACAGAAATGGTGTTGAACGGAAAATAACACTGTACAGAAAGTAAGAGTGTATGTGAAGTGTGGATCTTCTTTAAACACCAAGATCTGTATTCATCATATATATGTATGTCACCTCTTCTTTTCTTCCAATTCTCATTTCTACTGTTAGTGACTGTGGCTGAAAGATTTTTATTTGTCTGTAGTCACTGAAACGACATCATTTTTGCAGAGGATCTAGCCTCATCTTTTCAGGCCCCCAACTGCATGCTTAAATTCACTAGTACCATTCTACCAAATAAAATACTTGTATTAAGAATGGCAGAATCAGGTTGTCAGTTACCAACAGAAATCAGATGGTTCTTTTTTTTTGTTCTAACAAACATAGCTCTGACACTCCCAGCATTTTGAGTATTATCCTAGTCTATGGCTCAATCCACTGTAACATCCTGTACACCATGCAAGATTTGGAGGAGAAACTCACTCTCCACAGGTGTATTTTTCACAGTTCATATGGGGTAATCTGTGAATTGCTGGCACAGTACTGTAATACGAGGAATTGGTAAGTCTAAATCCATATCTTACCTTTGCCTGTTGGATAAACTACTGAAATATGTTTTCTAAGGCTCCTACATATCTAGATTTTACATTTCTTGGAATTGTTTTCATGAACACGCACAGGTTTAACCTAACTTTTGAAAGTGTACCAAGACTAAATACAAACAAAACTTACTCTTTTTGAAGAGGCGAAAATGCAGGTGTATCCTACAAACAGTGAAAAATGTCCTTTTCAGGGTGGCATTTCTGTACTTTGGAGAGAAATTAAATACATAGATTTTGGTTTATGGACAGAATCCTCTCCAGTTAGTTTATAGCCGGGACATGAAGTGACAGAAGAACCAGTCTGTGTTTGCCTCAGAGACTTTCAGGCAGTTGGATCGTAACCCACTACACTCCACAAAAGGCAGATAAGGTTCTTAATGAGAACATGACTCTGTCACACATCTTTCCTCATGTCTCCTAAGTTCTCTTCAAGGTACTTCTATGAGTGCAGCTCTGTAAGGGCTGCAGAGGCTCCTGCGTGGCTTTTCTGAGGGCCGGTCCCCCTTTGCAGCAGAATCGTGCTCTAGAGCTGCTCTGGGAAATGCTTGCACCTGCAGGTTTTCTATTTCAACCCTCAACGCAACCAAGCTGAGGATAAAACCAGGGATTACATTGATTATTTTGGGTATTACGCAATTCAACATGACTGGATCTCATTTCTCGTAAGGGTTGCATGAGTCAGACCTGTCAGATTGAAACATATGTAAGTATATAAGGCATTTTTTCAAACAAATGGATTTGACAGTGATTGTCCAAGTCAAAACATCATGGATAGGACACCTCTCACCTGATTTTAAATGCTTGCTCCTAACAAGCATCGTAGAAAATTAGTATAGTTTCTCTTACAACTTGTGAAGGGAAATACATATACTTTAAAGCTATAATCTGACCCATTTTAGACCTACTTTCCAATGAAATAAGTTGCTCACAGGAGCCCGTTGACAAGCTCTTGATTAACGATAAACAGGGCCCACTCTGATTAACTGAAATGTAGGTAGTCAGTGTTCTTCGCATAAATTTTGCTGGACTGTGGAGCCCCTTTGACAACAGGCTCATTTAGGTTTATGGTCTTTTTTTCAGAGCTGATTTAAGACTTTGAGCTGTTGCTCAGTGTTCCTTGCTTTGCTGAATGTGTTCTCTCTCTTCCCTGCTTTATGCGCCGATTCACCTCTTAGCACCACCAGCCTGTATAGCAGACTAAAAGGCTTGACTAAAAGATTTTGATTGATTTCAGCTTTGTGTGACTTCAGTAAGGAAGCAACAGTACTTGAGCTGTGGCAGGATCCTGAAGGCATCTGTAGAATTGTGCAACACGGCCCAGAGTCACGCTTTTACAGACTCTGGCTTTTTACTAAAATGCTTGGATGTATAAATAGGGATGTATTTGCTCTGGCAGCAAAAGTCCCCTTCTCCTAACGAAAAGAATTCTCTTTAGTGCATGACAGGAATTTGTACCTCACGTTAAGCAGTGAAATGCCCATCAGGTGGTGGTGTGCTGCATAGAAATCCCATTACTCCTTACTGTCACCAGTAGGACAGGGCACGCAGTCTGACCCATTGATACTTGTGATACTAAAGGAGACATTCCGAGCACGTAGCTTTGTGGTCAGAGATCTTTTCACAGCCCTGGCTCTATCTAGGTACTTTCAGTCACCTTTTGTTCGTTTTTCGTTATTTAATTTCATACATCACCCTTCCTTTCCCACAAGTACTTCTGAGCTTTTCTCCCTGCTACTGTCCTCTAATGAACCCTCTGCCATTACAGTATCCATTCCGTGCTTCAAAATGCTGCCATCAAACCCCATTTATCACTTATTTTGTGTGTTCAGGACATGCTACTATCTCAGATTAATAGAAAAAAATTGCATAATCAAGAAAATATTAAGGGAAAAAACCCTATACAAATCTGTAAATGTCACTGTATTTCCTTTTGCTTTGGAAATTTTATCTCCAGCTGGTGCTCTCTCTTCATTATCTCAATTCCAGAGTGCCCTGAGAGGCCAGCACCCATCTTTGCTGTGTCAGTAAATCATCTTGTACAACTGAACTTTGATCCTCGAAAGTGTTTAAGAGTTTGGCCCTCAGTCAACTTCGGGATTTATCATGTGTCTTAGATATTCAGTCAGTAATGAAGTGCTTTGCAAGGTCAGCAATGTATAAATAACAACTAATGCTATCCAGCTCTCAGTCTCTGTCCTTGCCTTAGCAACCAAAAATTACTTTGAAGGCTAAGTATTGTATATGGGATAAAGATGTGGAAACTGTTGATGCATGAGCCAGTCAGGTGGACAGCAAAGGATGCTTCTAGCTTGTTACAGGTCTTTTGTGCTGATAGTGAGCTGCAGTTGCAATCAGAGGAAGTGAATTGTAACAGGAAAGAGT
>NW_009200766.1:21691-28754 GCF_000690835.1 Fulmarus glacialis
ATATTTTGTATAACTTCTCTGCCTGGTTCCCTAAGAGAACAAGGCTTCAGTGGTTGTACTCTCACTTTGTTAGCCTGTTTGTCCACCTTATATAGCATTTAAAGTAATTCTTTAATTTCAACCAAAGTTGACAGTGGATAGGATATTCCAAAATGTTAAAAAATTCTAAAAACTATGTGACTGGGTACACAGGCAAGATCCAAATTGGTCATACCACTGAAGAAAAGGATGTTTTAGTTCAGCCCCGTATATACCCCGAAGAGGAGCAGGAGACCATTTAGCAGCTCTAACTTTGAACTAGTCCTAACTATGCTGCCACTTACTCAGCTCAATAGGCGTGGAGCATGTGAAGGAGCTGGAGGCACCCTGGGAGACAGGACACAGAAAAGATTTAGCGCTATTGTGTGTGGGTGGAGATGCACAAGAGACGCAGGACATGGAATCAGTAGGAGCTGGAACCTGTTGCTGCCACTGCCTGTAGACAACTGGTGTTGTATTTTTGATTGTTCAGCCTTGGGACATTTAAGGAGAAATACTTTAAAGGCGAAATACAGTAAACACAATGATGTCTTTAATTTTATTGTTGTTACTACTGTTTTTATTATGGTAACTCTAAGCAACCTTCTCTGTAGTTTTTCAAATACCTTTGAGAATGAGATCTGGAAGTCAGTCAGCTAGTGGCACTGAATTCTGCCCATATGGATCTTAATGTGGACTCAAGTCCTATTCAGCTATATGGATTAAGCAGATCTGTAAATTTTTATGGTATTAAGTATTCAAAGTTTTGTAATAAATGTGTCATGAGATGCTCTGTTCTGGGCACTCTGAAATGTATATAGTAGGATACACTTTCAAAGGACTGGAAACTTTTCCACCCGTATTTTTAAATACATAGAGCAGATCTGAAAGGGATTTGATAATTTGCAGCATAGTTTTTGCAATGTGAGTTTATCTAATCTGTCACAGGTTTATATAACCCACACTTTTGTGCAGCAAAAATGCTACATGCAGTAATTCAGTTTTGCAATTGTTTTCAGAATTCATTAAAGCAAAAAAAAAAAAGAGAGAAAAAACCACTTTTTTCCCCCAAGCTGAATTTAGAGTTGTGGTTGAGAGTTTTGTTTTCATACAACTCAATGAAACTAGATCCTATAATTTCTTTTCAACAAGTAGTTTGTGAATGATGCCCCAAAATTAAAACATTAGATGGGAATCCCACTTTGTTTTTACTTCAGGCTAAAGCTGACTTCACAGACTTCAGATAAGTGAGGTCATATAATCTTGCTCAATGGGTTTATTCTCTTGGGATATAATAACTATTGTTATCATGTACTTTTATGGAAAGTACCATAATAGAATTATGCAGAAGTGGCTTTGTCTGTGAGATGTAGAGTTTGGGAGTTCTGCTCTGGATAAATATTACATATAAATTACTACATCCTGTGGTCCCACCCAGCTTACTATGTAAAAGCTACAAATTAGGTCTGCCATTCTGATTTTTTTCTGTAAACCGTATCTACTCCACCTCCACAAATGCTAGTTATCCTTCTCTCTCAAGCTGTCTTTATTTGATTAACATCATTCCTTCAACTCAGAAAAATTTGTGCTTTGCTCAAAGCATGTTGCTTCTGTTGTAGAAGGCGTGTGATTTTCTTTGAATGTAGAAAAACATTCCTCCTTTTTCTATCATCTGGTCTACTATAAAATACAGTTTACAAATGTTGCCTTGCAAGGGTTGTCTATTTAAACATTTTAGTAACAATTACCAATTTTTGCTTCCATTTTCACTACATGTTTATAAACTTTAAAATGACTGGACAATCAGTAATGCTTTATTTAGCCCCCGTCCTTTTGTAAGTGATGCATTTCGTAAACACAATAATATGAGAAACAAACCCTTACAGACTGTCCCCTCACTCCCATTTGTCTCTCTAGTCATAGACGCTGAGGATCTAGCTTATAACGCACGCTGCTGATGCATACCTCTTGTCACACATTCAATGTATTAATTATAATGTGCTTTTCCAAGTGTGCAAACTAGTCTGCAGCTTCTAGTATGGATTTCCACTCTCAGCACAGGCCGGGAAACAACTGACCACTTTGAGAAGGAACACCAGAACAATGACTCTTTTGCTTTTAGAACAACTTTGTGGGGTACCCTCTTTCAATTTAATTAACTTTGACGTTTCTAACAACACTGCCTTGGCAGTTGTAAAATCTCAGATTTAAATGCTACTTGAATATTGATGTCACTCTTCAAATACAGGCTTTCTAACTCCATTTAGAAAAAGCACAAAATATTTATGTTTATGTACAATTTAGCTTCAGTACATTTCACTTTGTTGGGAAATCCAATGCCACGATGGCATCATACTGCTCATGTTACTGTGTGATCAATCTGATGAAGGAAAAAAGCAGGTGAACCATCGAAAAGGCATGTCTTTGAAATGCCTTTTTGGTCATGTTACATTAATTTTAAACCAAACATTTTCAGCTTCCATTTGCCATATGCAGTTACAGTGTGTCACTTCTCTCGTGTCTCTCTTCTGTAGGTGTCCCCATGCCAGCTGATCCTATTAACTAGACGCAGATTTGAGGGCATTGACTGAAGGAACACATGCAGATTCTGTTTCTGCAGATCTGGTCACATTTTATCGATAGGTTGAAACGGATGAAACTGTGCTGCAAGACACCACAAAATTTACTTACATTCTTCCACTTCTCAGTATTCAACTATTTCCTTTTGGCTTTCAGGATCAGATCATCAAAGAGCTGTAAATCTGAACAGCCTCATCAACTGCAATGGAAAAAAGACTGATTTCTCAAGCTTCTGTTTAAATCATAAAGAGCAACACAACTTTTCAGAGCTACCACCCTCTGCTTATTCCCTTGACATACTTTAATCAATGGAGGGACAAATCTTCCTCCCTAATGCAAACAGTAACATTGATCATATAGGAACTAATCGCAAATTATAGAAATTAAAAAGAATATCAACCCTGAACTAGTACAAACAGTGATTTGCTTCTTTTTACTTTGCAGGTTTTGTTGCTACCGTGTCTTCAAGTAGCAGTTACTGTGTTGGGTAGCCATACTGTCTGAAAGCGGACTGACTGGTAGCCCTCTGCTGCGGTACAGTTGTATCTAGACTGTGTTTTTCTTCCTGCCTGTTCTTTTTGCAGTTTTCTAAGCTGCTTGTTTAATGACATGCAAATTCTTGAATGTTTATTGCAGAGGAGGAAGTATTTTATTTCAGGGGACAAGGGATTTTATCATTTTATTTTGTTGATTCGTGAGTTTATGTATGCATTAACTAAGAACAAATACTTTGTTACGTGTTTGTTCCTTATGTGTTGGTTTATTCATTTTTAATTGATTTTATATCTCAGGGGTATTTGCTTTGTTTTAATATAAAAGATACAGTGGAGCAATTTCCACATTATATCAAGTTGCTCTGGTCTATCTTTGGAAAAATCAATAAAACGAGGTGAAAATAAAGGCTGTGACTCACTGGCTGATATACACAGAAGAATGTCACTCCACAATGCATTCTTATTAAAACGACTACTTAAAAATTCAGTATGGTTTAGTTCAGATTTGATCTCTCCACAGCTCTAAAATCCTGCTTGGCAACTACTGACATTGTCACAGGGAAATTCCGTGCAAACCAGCGGACCACAATATTACTGGCGCAGAATGCCACGGTGTCTCTTGCTCAGCTTTTGACTGCATTTCCATGGAAGGAGTCTTCAGATGCTGCAGGCTGACGCTAATACCCGAGAAGTGGGAGCCTCTCTAAGCTCTGGAAGCTCAGAGTCTCCTCCAGCACGTTTCTGTCCCGCTGCCGAGGGGAGGCAGGTTGGGCCTGGGGGGCTGCAGGGTGGATTGATGGTGTCTGCCTGCACCATCAATCCACCTGCAATGCTGCAGGAGCAATGCTTCTCATTTTAAAAGTCCCAGACATACTTGGGGTGGGTTTAATATGGATGAATTTGCTGCTTGTCTTTCCATGGGGTGATGAGTAATTTAATTCGCTTTTTCTTTTCCTCTAGTTGTTAAAATGAAATGCATATTTTATGTAAGGCTGTGGGATACTTTCAAAATTGGTATTTTTCATCACAGCTCATCTAGATGCACATTGCTCCTAATAGAACAGTAACATTTTCCCTGCCACAATGTTTGCAGTCTTCAAAAAGACAGACTCATTGTCTCTTGGCCTCTCTTTAGCGTAGCTCAGCCTGCCCTTAAATTGATATTATGTATAGCATTGTTGTTGTTATCTAACATGATTATTGCTGCTCAGACTGGAGACTGACCAGATTATAGACCAGCTGTATTAAGGACCATGTATCGCAGACTAATGTGAGGTCTCTACCTCCAAAGATTCTGCAGTAATTAGACATTTTAACCAAAGTTTTTGTTTTACCTTTCAAAGAACATTATGCTCCAAACTCATTAAAGAACCACAGATATTTTAACTCCTGCTTTGATGTCTTACAAAGTATTCTCCTTTCTGGTTTCTTGATCTCATTTCTGGCCTCGACACAATTACTTTCCTCCTCATGATTTCCTTTGAGGGTGAAATATTTCTTCGTGTGTCTGTCTCGTCCCACAGGCTCTTCCATTCATCAGGCATTCACACTGGTTTTGTATCTCTTCTCCTTGATCCAACAACTAGGCTTCCTGTAATTTCTCAAATTTTGCTTTAACGAAGTTGATTATCAATGAAGAATGCAAGGAGTATAGGCTATGATTAGACACATGGAGATCAGACCCACAGAAATATGTGTGCTTAGACTATACTCGTATAATGAAAATACTCTGTGAAACATCAAGTAGATCTCAGAGCAGTAGTGGCAATTTCTGTGAGAAACATTGTATGCACTATTAAAAATGCTACAAAGAAGAGTCTGATATAACACAGCAGCTGCTCCATTCATACTGCAATTTTAAAAGCGATTGTTACCACTGAGGAAATAGAGCAAGAAACAGAAATTAGGTATAGCAAGATACGGACTAAGTATCTCTGTTTTGAATTAAATTCAACACCATTGATTCTGAATGCATTTGTACCTGCTTTTAACAGGTTCCAGCAAAATTCTTTAGTATCTGTAAGAGAAGTTTTTTACTCAAAGTCCAGGTGGGATGGATTTTTTTCACATTTTCCTCTAGACTTTCAAAAACATTCTAAATCATTGCCTGAATTCCGTAGCAAAAGACAGGGTGCCCATATATTTCACTTCTTGAGCATTTTGTTCTTAAACTACAAACCATCTTTCAAAAGGGACAGGCATGCAGTTGCACATGCACAATTATATAGATTTATTATGTGCATGTATATCCTGTAAGTGCAGAAAAACTGGGGTATCTGGGTACATAACTGATGTTAAGATATCTCAGGCTATATACAAAAATGTAGTATTACTGCTATATTATTCAGCTATTCATTATAGTGCATGCGTTAGATGGAGAAATCAAAGATAGCCTCTGAAGTTACAAATCCAGCATCTTCCACAAAAAACTACGAATTTTAAAAAATGTCAACTTAAAAAAATGCTGGTGACAGGCTACCTAGTGTCAGTACTACTATTTGTCAGTACTACTACTAGGGCCAGTGCTACTATGATTTGCAAAGTTAAAAGAAATCGAGTGATACGGAAAATAAACATAAAGTCACTGAAATTATTGGGGAAAGGCACCTTACAGAAAGATTTGCTGTGTAGCTCCTCCAAACTGCAAGGCAATGTCTCTGTCAGAGTCAGAAGTGCCTCCCTTCTCAATGCGACCTTGCAAACAACTCTTGTAGGAGGAAATGGAAATTTCTGCCATCAAAAATGCAGCCTCTAGTTCTGACTAATGAGAGAATAAATTATTTCAAATTGCTACAGGGAAAGAAGTTGTTAAAATGTGAAAGGCCTGAATTTCTTAGCTTATGTGAAAGCAAGATAGTATATTTTATACCCATAGCTGCCTCAACGATATCATGATAGTAACTACTTAAGTGTGAAGGAAAGGCATGGAAAGTAAGAAAAAAGAGAGTGGAAGGTTATGCTTTCCTGTGCTGACTGAATTTGTTATGGCAGACAGCCATCTGTGTTCAAAGAAATTATCTAGAGATTCATGGTGGATTGGGACAGGAAAGTAATGAAAATATTAAGAAATCTGGAAATATATGCTCTTTGAACTGTATAATTCTGAATGGTCTCTTTATTTCCTACACGTCTCAGGTTTCTATTCTGCAATAACTCTGTATCCTAATTAAGAGAAGGAGGAATGGTTGTGTGTCTTTGAATCAAATAGGATGTATGTGCAATGCAGAATAGGATGCTGTGATTCATATTGGTGTTCTCTGCTGTAGTTCTTATTTTAGCACAATGCAGCCTTGGTTCTGGTTTGCGTGCTTTGTGATAGACTGGGCTGGAAGGAGCTTTTTAATATCTTTACTCTTTCGTGTAATGAGTATATTGTGCATGAACATTTGTTACAAGTTGAGGATTTTGATATACAAGCATAGAATCATAGAATAGTTTGGATTGGAAGGGACCTTTAAAGGTCATCTAGTCCAACCCCCCTGCCATGGGCAGGGACATCTTCAACTAGATCAGGTTGCTCAGAGCCCCGTCCAACCTGACCTTGAATGTTTCCAGGCATGGGGCATCTACCACCTCTCTGGGCAACCTGTTCCAGTGTTTCACCACCCTCACTGTAAAAAATTCCTTCCTTATATCTAGTCTAAATCTACCCTCTTTTAATTTAAAACCATTACCCTTTGTTCTATCGCAACAGGCCCTGCTAAAAAGTCTGTCCCCATCTTTCTTATAAGCCCCCTTTAAGTACTGAAAGGCTGCAATAAGATCTCCCTGAAGCCTTCTTTTCTCCAGGCTGAACAACCCCAACCCTCTCAGCCTTTCCTCATAGGAGAGGTGTTCCACCCCCCTGATCATTTTTCGTGGCCCTCCTCTGGACCCGTTCCAACAGGTCCATGTCTTTCTTGTGCTGAGGGCTCCAGAGCTGCACGCAGGACTCCAGGTGGGAGCAGAGCAGAGGAGAGGGGCAGAATCAC
>NW_009200767.1:0-235 GCF_000690835.1 Fulmarus glacialis
AGTGCAAGGTCCTGCACCTGGGTCGGGGGCAACCCCTGGTATCAATATAGTCTGCAGGACGAATGGATTGAGAGCAGCCCTGCCGAGAAGGACTTGGGGTACTGGTGGATGAAAAGCTGGACATGAGCTGGCAATGTGCATTCGCAGCCCAGAAGGCCAACTGTATCCTGGGCTGCATCAAAAGAAGCATGGCCAGCAGGTCGAGGGAGGGGATTCTGCCCCTCTGCTCTGCTCT
>NW_009200767.1:705-9522 GCF_000690835.1 Fulmarus glacialis
TGCCCCTGCCTGTGGCAGGGGGGTTGGACTAGATGACCTTTAAAAGTCCCTTCCAATCCAAACTATTCTATGATTCTATGATTCTATGCCTATAATCTTGCTCTCCCATGTGCTTTACTGCACACAGGTTTCTCAAAGCCTTGAATGCATCCTGGTTCACTGCACCAAGAGGAAAGCAGGTGTCAGGTGGTACAGAAAAGTGTATTTGCAACACATAGTTCTTGCTGGCAGTGTGCTTGCCATCACTTGCAGGCTCGTGCTCAGCAGTCTCAAATGGTAGAGCAAACAAGTCACACAGAGCCATCATCTGGATCTGGGACATATAAGGTCACTATGCAGCACTGCAGATGGACACCATTAAAAAGTCAACTGCAGCATTGCTTCACTGCCAGCATTGCAGTCATGGTGGGGGTTTTCTACTCTTGAGAACTTATGGCTTTGCCAGCCTCCACCGCTGACAGCAGTGCCCTTTCATGGCAGCTCGTAATGACTGGTGGCACTGGTCCTCAAATGAAGAATAGGAATCCAGGTCTTACAAACGGCATAGAAAAAGAAAATTCAGTGTAACTTTTCAGCCCACAGCTTAGCATCCACTGCTCCGAGTCCATGCTTGGGAGAGCAAAGAAACCACCTACCACACTCTGCCTCCTAGCTAGGGTCCAAAGTTAGACCATCACTAGGGACTGCCAAGACCTTAGGATAAGAAAATCTCAGTGGAACATTCACTAAATAGATACACAGGTACACTAGATAGATACACTTGGCCCACTTGAGTGCTCAGAGAAAGGCTTTTTCCTTCACTGCATCTCTAGTTCACACTCAAGATGCATATTGGCAACCATAAAGAGGGGACGTGATTACAGTCACAGAAGTTGAAGTGGCTAGTTTGGCCTTCTAACATAGCTGGCTGTTCTCTACCAAACGTGCCCTGGTTTTAGGTTTACTGCTGTGGGAAGATGAAGGATTCTGCACTACAATTACCTTCAGATGGACTGAAAGAAAAAGCCCAGAATCTGCACCTTTGCTTCAAAAATGCAATTGTGTTGTCTGGCAGCTGACTCCACCAGCTTTTGCTCTGTCCTGGGTGCAGGGGAGTGGGTATTCTGGTGGCACCAGCCTGCTTGACTAGCCAATGAAAAGGGATCAAGAGACATTACTGCTCTGAGTTTGTGCCTCACCACATTTTACATCTACACCACATGACATCAAGTGTCAGGTTTCGATTTCTGACACAATATTCCCAGAGGACCTGCGCTCAGGTTTGGAGATCTTGATGCAGAATACCTCCTGCAATTCTGGGGCTGACTGGAGTATTGTGTAGCTCTGGCCAGAGTTTCAAGGAAGAGAAAGATCTGGAATGGAGAATGGAGTGAGGTATCTTGTGGGCTACATCCTGTTCAAGTATTGCTACATATGATTCAGTTCAAACTTGTATCTTCTTGCAATGAGTTTCAAACAAAAATGTGATCTTCAGAGACAGAGATAGGATTCCTTCTTCCCTTTCCTCTTTTCCCTTTTCCCCTTCTTCTTTCCCTGAGAAACATATTTCACTACTCTCAGACTTCGATAATATTTTGATCTATGCCCCTTTCCCTGTTGATTGCTAAAATTCCTGTGTGCATAAATAACAAAGGAGATATCAGGCACTGGTTGACATTTAAAATACAGAGTTAGTATTCATGTGACAAGCACAGTTTGCAATCTCTGGGTAATAATAGCCCAGCTCGAAGTTCTGCAAAGAAATGTGAATCTACAGGAAAAAGCGAAGCTAGAAGCTCAGGACTATTCACTTAATATTATTTAAAAGGACACTGTTGAGCTGGTATTCAAAACAACATTTTCCTGTGGGGATTAGGAACTCAAATCTCTGCCTTTACTTACTTTCTTCTCCATCAATACTTTACTGTTGAAAAGTCACCAGCTGGCGCCACTGAGCACAGGATATAAATGAATAATGGTAGTTAGAATTAGTACTTCTGCTAAGGCGATGAAGCACCATGGTGTCTTGACTTGGCAGCTGAAAGGATCTAAACCTCAGGACTGTGCTGTGCCGAGCTGAATTGCAGGAGATGTGTCTGCTCGACTGAAGGTAGTGTGTGCGACGGGGTTTATGGAGCATGATCTCACATGGCTGTGTGACTGCTGGATGCATTGGTCCATGTCTGAGGAGGTGCAAGCTCTAGGTAAGGTTTTTTTTCCCTTAAGTTGGGGTATTTATAACATTTCTCTTCTGTGCCTTCTTTTGTGTCTAATATTAATGTTGAACTCATGTGGCTGCCTTTCCTTAGTGTTAGAGCACTCATTCAGATTTTTCTCTCTTTATTTAGCTGTCTATTGACATGATCTTAAAGGAGCTCCATTTCCTGGAACTTCAACTCTTCTACTAAATTTGCTTTAAAAGTAGGCATGAAAGCTGGAGTGCCAGGCAGACAGCTTCAACACAGAATCTGCTCCAGAAACTAGGATAAGAATAAAAAAACGAAGAACACACAGAAGCACACACAGTACTTACAAATTTCATAGTAATACAAGTGGGAAGGGATCTCTGGAAGTTTCTCATCAAGCCCTCTGCTGAAATCCTGCAACCACCTTCAAAGATCGCTAGAGTCCTTTCCAGTTAGGAGTTGAAAAACTCCAATAGCGGAGATACCACCACTTCTCTGGGTTCTTGACCCTGGACTGCACCACTCGATGTGTAAATCTTTCTCTTTATATCCAGTTTGAACTTCTTCCCAGAGGACAGTCCAGCCTCTTCCCCTGTCGCCTATTCCCTTGCCTCCCTCACGTCTCACATGGCATTGCGTTCCCTACTTTTCAGGTTGGGGACCAGCAGCACGATGTGTGAATGGCAGGGAACTGAGTGCACTGATAGGCTGAGTGGCAGGCGCCTGCTGACCAGCCATGTCTGCTGCTGCTCTGAGTAGAGAAGAGGTTGAATTCTGTCTGCTTTTCCATCTGTGGGTTTTAACCTCTCTCTGTCACCCAGCTGCTGATTTTCAGAGTAGAGTCTTTGTTTCTGTTGAGCCGCTGACAATGCTGAAAAGTCAAGGATGTAAAGGACTGAGAGTCTGATGGATGAAAGGACAGACGGACAGACAGGCACAGTGGAAAACCAAGCTGAAATTTAAGTCACATTTTAGCTCTGCTACTTTTGACAGCATGGTTTCTGTCAGCCAGCAGAGGGCTGAAGCCCGGTTCTCTCACTCACTCCCTGGCTCCTGGGAACACGTGTGACAGGGGAATGTGGTGTGACCCTTCATGTTAGCATTGCAGGGAGCAGCGAGCCTGGTGAATGAGCGTGTCACACTTTCCAAGGTAGGATGGGAAGCCCACCAACTCTGAATGTTGTACCAGTGCCAAGTGTCGAACATCAACTCCTCCAGGTGGGTTCGTCAGCAAAACCATCTGGATAGAAGGCCACCAGCCAAAGCTGGTAGTCATGGGAGTGCTTGGACTGACAGCTGGAGTCATTCTGCTCTGTTAATTGCGATAAACCTGACAGTTGGTATCTGGTTCCAGTAGTCCCCAATTCATGTTAGCTCAGTGCAAATTCAAAGGAGATCCTGTGCTTGAGGAGGCCAAGAATGGCAGAAGCTTGGTCCTCACTGAGGATTAATCCAGGTTTTATCTGAGAAGTCAGCTAGGCGCAAGACAGGCAGCTGGCACTGTACATTAGCAGAAGCTACTGTTGGCTTGTCTGCCTAGAAACAGCTTGCTTACATAATATGGTGCTGGGGCTTGGTACCCTGTAAAGTGCCTTTGATGAGCTACAAAGGTGACAAGGGGCAGCCAAAAATGATTAGGTGACTAATTTTGACTTTCTGCCCACTAGTCCAAGCAATCTTGGGCTGGATGAGTGTCTTATGGTTTCTAGGGTAGCCTCATTATCCAGTATTTATAGCACAGCTCACTGCCTCCTCTGTGTTCAGTCTGCTGTGGTTGGCCTGTTTCAAAGGTACAGTACTAAACAAAAGGGTTTTTTTTGGATGGAGCTTTGGGGAAAAGGGGACACCAGCTCAGACTGTCACTTCTGTAACCTGCCCGACACAACCATCATGCTCCCACCACTGCTTGAGGAAAAGTTTGTGCCTGTTCTCCCTGCCCCCTTCCCTCTCCCTCCAGTCTACTGACTGCTGCTGTGGAGCATGGCACTTCTCTGTGCTTGGGGAGAGATGGACAGCTGTCTGATGAGCCACGTCCCTCTGCACACTGCTCTAGTAATGCAAAGGGACATCCTACCAGTGTAGAGCCATCTGCCACTCCTCTGCTGCGCCCTTCATGGCTAGAGACCTGTCCAAGATTGTGATATTGTGTTGAATGTGAGGGGTAACTGCTCTTCCCCTGATTGGCACAGATGAAGAATCAGTGAACAAAGTAGCTCCTGCCTTGGGGTATACTCTCTCACGCCCTTTTAGGCTATGGAGGCTGGCATAAGGTGCATGCTTAGCTTGTACAGGGCTTTCACACCCATATATAGAGACTTGTTTTCTCAGGCATGATCTCCTGTTGCTCTCCTTCTCCTTCCAGGCTGGATTGCTACCAAAGAGGTTCTAAATATTGCCCAGATTGCCTGGTGGCTGCTTACCTCTGTGCTCCACTCTCCCCTGGTGAGAAGACCTTGGTAAGAAGAAGCCAATATAGACAAGGCTCCTCTGCCATTGCATGTAAAGGGAGCCTGCAATCACAGCTTAGCCTCCACTGGGCTATTCCCGTAAGAATGGTGTCATAACTTTTATCTGCTCTCCTTTATCCAAACACATGCATGGATCACGGTCCTACAGACTTCTGTCACCTCTGAGAGGATGATGTACCACAGTGGTTACAAACAGTGTACAACATCTCCCACAGTATGTCTTTCAGTTCGTCCTGGGTGCAATGCTTCTTTGAAGAGTTTTGGTATCATTCCCCAGGAATTTTTCTTGTCAAAAATACAAGGATGACATCCATGCAGGGGCTTGGGATTATCTGACAGTTCCTTGTCCTCCAGTCCAATGTCCAATCACATAACTCACGATGTCATTGGCAGTGGACTAATAAAGTCCTTCCCAAGGTCCCAGAGAGCCCAGAGGAGAAGGGGGTGGTAAAAGATTTGACCAAAGCAGAATCTCTTATAATCCATAGGAACCATTCAGTAAATGGATGCATTTCCTTATGCCTTCATCATCGGCAATCAGTTACACACACTGTGCTCTATGGAGCATGTCGTACTGTGGTGGATACCTCACAAAGCTTGAACTAGAAAATACCATAAACAGAGTGAGAAAGAAGCATTGTCATGGGACTAGGTTTTATGTTATTTTAAGGAATGAATTCTGAAATATATAAAGGTAAGAACCTGGCAAAACAGCATTTCTGTAGGAAACTAGAAATCTAGGCCTGATGGGTACAACATATCAAAGTGTGGCAGTTTAAGGTGAGAAAACAGACAGGCACCATTCAAGTGGGAACTGAAGCTGGAGTGGTGATGGCTAGAGTGAGCCAAGCACAATTATGCTTGCCAGTGATTTTTTTTTTTTAATGGTTCAGATGCATAGTGAAGCTGACTTTCGAGTTTAATTTCCTGTGTTGAATTTCATGTTTCTCATATTGAAAAATATTTTTGTAATGGTTTGTAAGCTAGTAGTATCCAGAAGTCCAGCCAGGATTGTCATCTTATCCAAACAGTCCCTGCCCCAGGACAGTGCTCCTTTAGTTAGAGAAGGCTGGCGCAACACACAGCAGTAGAGCTATTAACACATCTGAAGTGTCCTAGTTTGCACATGAGCATCCTATAACCTACATGTTGGACCAAATCCTCTTAGACCACCATTATTAGCTTTATGAAATACTGGATCAGTGAAGCAGAATGGAGATTTTTTTTTGTGAGAATTTATAATATTTCCAGTGTTTGTCCAGGCTCAAGAGTTCGATGAATGTTTTATTAACTGGATGTCTGGCACTATAGTGGAAGGGAAATGTTCTCAGCCTTGTGAACAGCACTTCGTACTACCTGTGTTGCCTCATTTCCTTCAGGTTTTTCCAAAAAGTTGGAAATAGGACCAGGAAAAACCTCATTGTAGGTTTCCAGCAGTTAGCAGGGTAGTGTGAAACACTCTCTCCCAGTCTCAAGGCTGTGCATTTCAAAACACCAAGCCAGGATTGCATTTTTTATTTTCAGTCTTTCATAATTTTGGATGGAAGGGTGAGTTCTGCACTTTGTGTTTGAATCTTTGTGGAATGGTAACACTGAAGACTGCCCTCTTCTTGGTTTCAATCTCAGGAACAACTCATACCTAATTGTGCCTGATTTTCTGCATGACATGTGATTCCTACGTTGAAAGTGCCATTAAAGACTGAAGTTGTACTGAAAAACTAGGGAGGAGAGATGAAGACACCTAGAATCCATGTTCCATATGGTACATGTTATTCAACAAAGACAGCAAATGAATTCTGCACAGACTACTTCTGCTTTTAGCAAGAGGAAAAAACTACATATAAGGTCAAATTTATATCAGGCAAGGTATTGCCACAAAGGTTTAATTTGATCCTTATTGCTTCAAGATGCCTTCATGAGTAATGAAGAGGAGGAAATTGTCAAGAGGCACATGAAAGTGTGTTGCAGTGTTGCCAAGCATTTAGGATTCCTCATTTGAGAAAAGTCCTCAAGCTGGCCCAAAAACTCCAGGGAGTTTGGGTCTGTCTTTGTGTTTGCAAGCTTTCCCTTTGAAACATCTTTCTCTTTTTTTTTTTTGATGAGAGTCAAAATTCTCATGCAGTTGTTTTACTCTGGGAGCTGTTTTTTTAATGCAAACTTGTCGTGATTTAACTCTGGCAGGCAGCTAAGCCCCACACAGCTGCTTGCTCACTACCCTCTAGTAGGATGGGGGAGAGAAACAAAAGTGAGAAAACTCATGGGTTGAGATAAAGACAGTTTAATAAATTAAAAAAAAAAAAGAGAGAGAGAAAAAAGAAAACAACAAAGAGGAAAAAAACCCAAACCCAAGAAAAACAAGTGATGCAAAACCCCTCAATTTTTCACCACCAACTGACTAATGCCCAGCCAGTCCCTCAGCAATGGCAGCCCTGGCCAGCCTCCACCCCCTGCAGTTTTAGTGCTGAGCATGTCATATGGTATGGGGTATCCTTTTGGTCAGTTGGGGTCAGCTGTCCCAGCTGTGTGCCCTCCCAAATTCTTGTGCACCTCCAGCCTACTAAATGGCAGGGCAGTATGAGAAGCAGAAAAGTCCTTAAATCGACTGTCCTTGTTTCAGCTGAGATAGAGTTAATTTTCTTTCTGGTAGCTGGTGTGGTGCTGTGTTGTGGATTTAGTATGAGAAGAATGTTTATGACGCACTGATGTTTTAGTTGTTGCTAAGTAGTGCTTGCACGGCCAACGACTTTTCTGTTTCCCATGTTCTGCTGGGTGCGCAAGGGGCTGGGGGGAACATAGCCAGGACAGCTGACCCAGCTGGCCAATGGGGTATTCCATACCATGTGATGTCATGCTCAGTGTATAAACTAGGAGGCATGGTCCAGGAAGCAGTGAGCGCTGCTCAGGGACTGGTGGGGCATTGGTTGGTGGGTGGTGAGCAGTTGCATTGTGCATCACCTGCTTTGTATATTCTATTATTGTTGTTATTATTATTATTACTACTACTGTTTTACTTTGTTTTTTATTTCAATTATTAAACTGTTTTTATCTCAACCCATGAGTTTTCTCACTCTTGCCCTCCCAATGCTCTCCCCATCACACCAGGGTGGGGGGAGGGAGGGTATGAGCAAGCGGCTGTGTGATGTTTAGTTGCTGGCTAGGGTTAAACCATGAGATCTGCGTAAGCACTGTTGAGCAATAACTGAAATTTTCCTGTGTTAATCAACACTGTTTTCATCACAAATCCAAAACACAGCCCCATACTAGCTAATATGAACAAATTTAACTACCCCAGCCAAAACCAGTACAAAACTCAACAGAGGGATAAATCTCTCCAGCTTCAGCAGGTTAGAAGTGAAGTAGCTACTTTAAGCATGCTGTCTATGCTCTCTTCCTCATTGGGCGACAGACACTTGTTCTTCCAGAATATGATTCATACCCCTATTTTATACACTGGTCATAACACAGGACAAATTGCTCTCTGGATTGTCCTATCTCTTGAGGCTGTCAATGCACTGAGTGGGACAGATAGACATTTTGTGCAGGCAGTTCATTTCATTGGTCTGAGACAGTCAGCTGAGGACAGGATAAATCCCCCCAGATACATCTTGGCCTCAAGACTATGAGTAGAAATAAAATTGTGGCAATTGGCAAGACTAAACTTGTGTGCTTCAGAATTGCTCTCTTTTAAACTTCCTCATTTTCCAAAGTAATATTTACTGGACTACAGGTCTTTATAATTGATTCATAAAAGGATATTCCATTTCGTTTGTTTGTAATAACAGAGTATCTCCAAGGTTTTGGATTGAGAAACTGCTCCTATTAAATAATCTGGCTATTCTTCTTATGAAAAAATGCTCTCAGCTTCTCTAAGGTAAAATTCTGCAAAAAACCCCAACCCGTCGTAATTCCATTTGTGAGGACAGTCTCATTAAAATCTTGTTACTTGTGGGCCTCAGAGTTTCCAGGATCCGACCATTAAAGGTGTGTGTTGCTAATTAGTACTAGCATCCAATAATGGCTTTGTATTTTAACCTAAAGCTTTGTTAGGGCTTACAACAAAATGAAACATCAATTATGTGAAACCCATGTATAACTAATGAAGAAGCCCTTGTTCCTTCTTATGTTAATATCACTCAGGCTGGAGGGACTGCTTGCAATATTATCTGTTGATTAATTTAGCAGCA
>NW_009200767.1:9553-32964 GCF_000690835.1 Fulmarus glacialis
ACTTTTGGATTTTTACCAGTCTCACGCAACCAGGCACACTTCAGAGGAGCAAGTCACACATGTAATAGGCCCTCAAGTAGTTAGTATGTTCTGAAAGCAGAAGATTTCCCTTGCGTCCACCAGTGACAGGAAGTACTACTTGTGACCAATTGCCATCATCTCCTGCAAAATTAAACCTTAGGGTTTTGTTTAGTTACACTCCAGGTATTGACAGAAAAATGGCTGCAATGCAGTTACTATCTTCCTTTAAGCATGCTATCGGTGCACCCATGTGTGCTGGCACTGCCTGCCCCCTCAAACCAAGGTTGGGCAGGGACACCAGCTACCTCTCCAGGCTCCTGCTAAGCAGACAAGGAGCAGAGTTTGTCAGTAGGGAGTAAGACCAGACATGGTTCAAAGCTTTTCAGCAGCCTAGGGAAACAGCACTGTTATAGTAACCATTTGAGTGTTTCTCTCTTGTCGCTGCTCTTGCATCTCCCAGGGAGGAAGAAAATGTGTAAAGATGCCCTTAGTCATCTTCCATGGCATTGCAGGGCTGTGCCATTAAGAAGCTGTGATTAGCTTTTGGAACTGACGGGACAACCGACCCCATCTTCTCTTAGGCTGGGTGCAGGTGCTCATATCAAGCAGGAATCACCACATATGTCTGTGATGAAGTTATGGTCCAGATTATTCCTTGGAGACCGTGTAAAGGTCCTATCACTTGGTATTCCAGTTGATCCTCTCTAACATAATCGTCTCTGGTCTTGACAGTCCATTTTTTATCTTGTCCAGTCCAGCCTCCTGCACCTGAGGGAATGGTGCTGTCAGCCTTTCCTCTAGGATATGTCACAAAGTGCACTGGCTTGATTGAATAAGTCATTTGTATGTTTGATGTATTCTGCTCGTAACATCTCTTTTTCTCCTTGGCACAGAGGATTGATATTATAGATCTGTGTAATCTCCCCAACCTCCTTCAGTGAGTGAGGGGAAAGTCTTTCAACTAATCAACAATGGTTTCAGTCCTCTCTGAAGCAGTGACAGCTCCTGCCACAGAAGTCATAGCCTTGTGGAGAGGCAGGGATGCTGAGGGGTGCCAAGGCCAACTGTAGCAGATGCCATCACATCCCCACAGGTTGGCTCTGATATGTCACATAGGGGTCAGAAAAGCAGTCCCATGCTGAACTGGCCCCTTCTGATGCTCAGAGCCATGGTGGCCCATGTTGCTATTCCCAAAGCAGGCTGCAGAAAGAGGTGTGATGTGAATGGGTTAAAACAGAGAAAACAGGCAGTCTCCAAAAACATAAAACAGAGCATCAACAGGTGTCACAAGGACAACCATTTGAGGAAATAAACAAAAAGCAATTAAGAAAAGCAAATTGACATAGTGGGCTGGATTCACAGAAGGGAAGGGAGGGATATAACTTTGTGTTTGGAGACTTTTTTCAACAGCTTGTCTGTTCCCCATTCAGTTAAAGGCAGAACAGCAGTGGTGTCATCTGTTGGTCAATATTTAGGGGAAAGAGCTGACAGGGAAAAGAGTCTTAATCACTGAGGGTTGTCTCTGTAAACACAATGTTTATTTTGCATTTATGCTATGCTTTAGGGCCTCTGCTGGTTTCTGCACATCCTGGGAAGAAGTTGCTGACAGCGTCTAGCTTTCTTTTTTCCTCTGTGTATAATTTGGTCTCTCTTTTTCCCTCTTCCCTAAGGCAAGTGAGGATTTGCCGCAGCTAGCGGGGGTAAGATGCATAACAATATACTGATACTACTCAGAGACAAATTCTTCACTGTCCCATCAGTTGGTCTTGCTCAGGCAAACTCAGCGTTTAGCCAACTGAATTGGTTGGGGGCCAGGCAGGACTTCTGCTCCAGACTGGATTGGCAGTGACCTTCCCCTGCAGTTGCTGTTTCTTGAGCCCATCTGTATGTTTTGCCACATGGCAATCACACCATTTGGGCTGGGTGTTTCTTTTATTTCAAGTCAGTGTACAAGAAGATGAAGGTGGTCAAAACTGTATGAAGGAAGTCATTGTCATCTGAGACTCGATAAACCATTATAGCTATGTCAGGTGCAGCCTAAAAGCTAAATGAAAAGGTACAGTCAGTAACTTACCCTCACCCTCTCTACCACCACTATGTAGCGGTGTATCACTGTTACTAAGACATACTGCATAAAGAACTTTTTTTTCCTTCTGCCTTCACAGAGTGACTCCAAGTTGCTTGTAAAGGTCATTTGCTTTGTCACCTCTGGATAGAAAAGATTATATTGAGCTTAATGTGAAAGATACTGAACTGTCACTCCCCCACCTGTCATCAAATGGCTTAAACCACATTAAGTTACACTGCTAATTCAGCAAATTCAGAGAAATGAAGATGCCAGGAAGTGTCATCTTACATCATTAAAAGACTTAAGTGGCATTAGCTTCTTCACCGCTAAAGTTGGGATTGAATTTCCATGCAAAGTCCAGTTTTGTTCCCTGCGTCTATATAATATCTGCATTTTATTAAGGAGTTAGTCTCACCTTGATCTTTTGTACAGGAGACGGCAAAGGGCAGCTGGATCCCAAAGTGTTTCTCAAGGTTTGCCCAAGAAAGCCTTAATGCTGACAGTTCTCTTTTTAAGCTTGTTGTAGTTTACCCCCAGTCAGCAACTAAGTACCACACAGCCGCTCACTCACCCTTCCCCTGCCCCTGGTGGGATAGGGGAGAGAATAGGGAAAAAAAGTAAAACTCGTGGTTTGAGATTAAGACAGCTGAATAGGACAGCAAAGGAAGAGAAAATAATAATAATGATAAAAGAATATACAAAACAAGTGACGCCCAATGCAATTGCTCACTATCCACTGACAAATGCCCAGCCAGTCCCCGGGCACCGATTGCTGCCCCCCGGCCAGCTCCCCCCGGTTTATATACTAGCATGATGTCGTATGGTATGGAATATCCCTTTGGCCAGTTTGGGCCAGGTGTCCTGGCTATGCTCCCTCGCAGCTTCTTGTGCACCTGGCAGAGCATGGGAAACTGAAAAGTCCTTGACTAGGGTAAGCATGACTTAGCAACAACTAAAATGTTAGTGTGTTATCAACATTATTCTCCTACTAAATCCAAAGCACTATACCAGCTACCAGGAAGAAAATTAACTCTATCCCAGCCGAAACTAGGATAAAGCTGCATACTTAAAATGAGAACTCAAACTGGCTTAGTTTATCAAGCCAATTGTGATGAAAATATAGGACATGGGATGGGGTTTGCTGGATGGGGTGTCAGCAGCAATCAGTGTGTGGGGAGAGTTAAAATTTGTCCAGACTATGTTTTGGTTTGCTTAATGGAGCAGCATGCAATATACAAGGACAAGAAGTACAAGCACAGGACTTTTTAACCAGCACCTCCTCTCATCTCTGCAGCACTATAAAGGGACTGATCTGAGTTGATGAGCAGTCTGGCTGAGGACTGTGAGATAAGAGACGTCTTGTGGTCTGGCAGGTAGCCAACCTCTTTATAAATTCAAAGCAAGAGACTTCTACTGCATAAATAGTATAGTTACACTTCACAAACCAACTCAAGGGGCTGTTTTTAACTCAGCAGTGCGCACAATAAGGACAAAAATGTGCACAGACAAAGGAACAAAGTTCATTTGCTCTGGTGGGCTAGCAGTGGCTCCCTTGGTCAAGTGTACACTGTTGATGTGAATATTCTGACTGTCCTCTCTCATCACCCTTCCATTCCTGCCATGGAACGGTCTTGGAGGTCACAAACAGGATTCCTTTTGGACTGATCTACCCTGATAGATGCACTTCAGAGCTGCATCTGTCCAGTGTGTCCTCCTTAGTCTATAGACTTCTCCTTTTTGTGAAGATAAAGCAAACCCATGTTCCCTGTAACCCCTGGAATCCTTTCTCTCAGCTTTGGTTTGGATAAAGTTTTAGGTTGGCTACCATCTGCCTGAGAGAAGTGAGCAAACACGAGCAGGAGAAAAGACAAATATCTATTTCCAGCACGTAAATCTAGGCAGTGCTATTGTGCTCAACACTTGTGGCTGACAAAGTTAACTGCTGAGATTGCTGAAAGGACAGATTTGGACATCTGCCATTTTCATTAGCTGGAGAGATGTTTTTTCCCAGTGATGCATTTGTTACAGGTTCTGTTACTGTGTCCAGTCATAAACCACACTCAGCTGTAACGTCATCAAGTCTCGTATCAGACCAGACTGCGAGAGCAAAGTGAGTGCCGAGACAGAGCAGGAGATAAGATGGTGCCATCCCGTTCATTGTACAGCATGCCTAACTGGATCTGTGCAAGCATGCGGCATAAATATCATCCTGACAACACACTGCCTGGATCTCTGGTTAGAGTGATAATGAGCATAATTTGAAAGAGCTGCTTTATGAGATTCAACTGTGTGCTGAAAGCCACTGACAAGAAACAAATGGCTAGTTCCTTTCCATTTCCAAATGGCTAGTGTGAAACTGTCTCAGCAATGCCCTACCCACCTCATTCCTTGCTTTCTTTGTTTTAAATTGCTTTTACAGCTGAGAAGGAATTTCTGAATCAGTTGTCTGTATTTGCTTGTATTCTGAGATTTTCAAACTGACCAAAGCAAATCAGTTCTCCAAAAGGACAGGTGTCTAAAGCTTTGCTCTTTGTGGGGCTATTTTGGGAGCAGGAGCTATATTCTTTGACTTACTACATAGACCAAACTTTTGATATAACTGTCTTTCAGAAGATGAACCCATATGTGTCCATCTACATAGTGCTCTAAACCCAAGCTGAGCAAGCAACTGGTACTGAAATGTCAGCTATGAGACAGCTTTAGAAGTCTATAGAAGTAATTGAGGGTAGAATATTACACAAGAAATGGAGCATTGCAGATAGTGGCCCAAGGGCCTTATGATCCCATTCACAACATGACCAAACTTCATCTTAAAACCAGTCATGTTTCTTGTCACTTTGCTCCTCCTGGAAGATTGTTCCAGAGCCCCACATATCTGTTTCCTCGTGCTTCTTGAGGCTTGGAAGAAGGCTGGTGTACTGCACCACTACATGATGTAGAGTACTAAAGCACATGGTAATATGCACTCTTCAGGTACTTTCATATCAAGGCTGACAAGAAAGACCATTGGTTCAGGTAATAATATCCAGTTTTCACCTATATGCAAACCTGTACCTGCTTAGCTGACAGCCTCAGTCTTTATCAACTTAATTAAACCGACGTCACTTTTGTAGGCCCTGTATATTGATTTCCAAGTGATTTAAACTGGTGTGGCAGTGGTTCAAATCCAGTGGGCTGATAAAATCTGTATACAAGTTATACAAGTTCCCATGCACCAGTATAGTTACATTATCTTTCAAAACACTTATGGAGGGCTTAAGCAGTTGTGTACTCTGCAAATTGCAGTGCCCCTTCAGAGCTCATAAGGACCTTCTCTCACAGAGTTATCACAACTACACAACTACTGTCACAACTGGGCTGGCTGTGCCCAATAGAGGATTTGAGAGCAATTGCATGAAGTGCTCCCTGAAACTGGAGGAGTTAGTTAACTCTGTTAGAGTGACAAACACCTAGAGTGTGGTAACACTTTTCCCAGCACTGCCTGATGTGGGAGAGGAGTCATTTTCCAGGTTTAAACCCCTGACATGTCTCTGCCCAAACTCTCAGTCTCTGCATCCCACTTAAACACCCATCTAAAATGCTAAATATTGCCAGTCTGAGCAAGCATTTCAGTTCTTGCTGAAAGCTGGTGTGGAAAGATGTGTATGTTAAATTTCTCTGGTTTTCACTGATTTTGTATCTCAAAGCACTGCCTATTTATTGGTGCAGATGTAAGACAAGTGTGTTTTCCCAGTATGCCTCAGATCACATCAAAGGGAATTTTGAGCCTAGGTCCCCCATGGAATCTTATAAAGGAGTTCATAATGGGGGGACTTGATCAGCAAATCCTCTGATTGCCTGATTAAGTATTTGGTCACTTTTTTAGCATATACTTAAACTAATAAGAGGATGTTTTAGTGGCTTCACTAACCTGGTGGGGCTAATTACAGAGGAAGATGCCATTCAAAGCAGTTGAGGCAGGTGGGCCATGTCTACACAGACATTTGGTTGTCAAGCCAGGAGTAGGCTTCCTTGCCATAGCTCTATAGTTCCTGTTACAACTTGAGGATGGCAAGTGCTCATTTACTGGGGCCTATGCCGGGGACAGTGGTCTCAAGGCCATCACAAGGACAGATGAGCTATGTAGAGGCCCTCAGGAGTGCAAAATAATGAAAATAGCAGGAGCCAGCAAAACCTCGACTGGCTGAAGAATAGGTGTGAGTCTCAGGCCTTGAAAGTCCTCAAGACAGCCCTTTGCAGTGTCTCATGCTGGCCATGTTTTCTACTCAAACAGCTGGCTGCCAGCCCTAGTCCCTCTCTCCATTTATCTTTTAATCCTTTCTTTCTCACTTCCTCCTTCAGTTTTTGTTGCGGAGACCTGAGCTGGTGCTGGTTGGGGGGTCTCCAGCAGCCCATGCACAAATAACAGAAGCATCTTTTTTCCCTAGAAAGCAGTGTCTGGTGCTCATGTCACAGTGGTTAGTAAGAAATTAAATATGTTGTGATTCTTGCTCTGGTTTATTTGCTGACAGGTGCATCCCATGCTTGGTATTCTCAGTTTTCCCTCTTGAGAAAGGGAAATATATAATTTACCTCTTTAAGAGTGATGCTGAAGTCCGACTCCTTTGAAAGGCAACACCTCTACTTGAGTTTTCTTGTGTATTAACACACTGTAACTATCATTAGTCTATGCTATGCCTTGAACTTTCAGTCCATCACACTCCCATCTACTGTTGGAGAGTTGTGACAGCTATCACTTATCTTCTTGTGTTGGGCCAATTAGCAAGAACAGATAATTTTGTCAGGCTCTGATGACATTCTGTTCTGTGTGTGGTTGAGTCTCCTGTCCTGCAATAACACAGGCAGATTGTGGCAGTGCTGTGTGGTATCTAGCCTGTCAGCAGTAAGCTATTCCAGTCTTGCCTAGGTATATGTAAGAAAGGAGCAGCAGCTGGAATATGTTGAGTCTTTTTAGGACCTAATTCCAAAAATGCTACCTTTGCCATCAAGAAACAGTGCTTGTTTGGAAGCCTTTTTGGAAGTGTATTTTGGTCATTTTCAGTCCCCTTCAACAGGAACGCTGTCACAACCTTAGACTGGCAGAGAAGGCTATCAGTGACAGTAATCACCATTTCTCTCTGCTGAAATGGGTTGTGATCCCCAACAGGAGGTAGCCTCAGGAAGGCAGAGCTCCTGCTTATTGTTGCTGTTCCCTTTCTGATGCAACTTTAACTTCTGGGGCAGCATCTGAGAACTGAAAGTCTGTCCTGAGCCTATAGCACAGTAGAGGAAACATGCAATTTTGGTAGATGATGGTGCGTAAGAATTTGACATGGTATTTCACCACCTTGGATTTCATCTTCCCCCAGGACTCAGTAAGAGCTGAGTTTCTTGCCTGTCCTGCCTCCAAGTCCACAAACCTCAGAGTTGCTTGGACCATGGCCTGTTCAAAGCTCACATGGTAGAAGTATTGATGGATGCCCGTGGAAAACAATGACATGGGAATTTCTGCTCTTTCTTTTCTGGGAGAAAATATTTTTGGAGCAGTTTTCCTGCTTTTTTTTCCTGAACATTCCAGGATTGCTTTATGAACCAGCTCTTGAGAAGGGCTGACCTCACTGTAAAAAAAAAACAATTTACATGCTTTCTGTTTTTAATCTCATTCACTGATGCATCTAAAGATGGGAGTGCAATGATAAGCCCAATTAAATATCTAGTGAACAATTGAAATCCTAGTAGTATTGTGGACAAATGGCACATTTACATGCTAATGGCATGCTTTGAGTGGCTGTTGGCAACATATGTGAGCTGACTACTCAAATGCAGAGAAGCCCAGAGGAGGTGCTTGTGGAGCATATCCCCTCCTCTGGACATTTTATCTGCAAAGTGAGTGTGTTATTCCTGAATCATAAGCATTGGACATCTTATTGAAAAGATCTAAAGCACTCAGAATTGCAGATGAAGAGTGCTGTGATTGCTAAGTAAATTTGTTTATATTTGTTAAGGATTAGTTTTATGGGACAAAACTTAATAGCAGTTCCCTGGTAGTTTAAAAGAAAGCTATTAATATTGATGTGAAACTGGCTGTTAATTAAATAGTAATAATTTATTCTTACAATAGCACTTTACTATAAATTCGCCTATATCCTTAAAGCATTTTAGGAAAATTTTTTTAAAACTATGTGTCACTAGAAGACTACAGGTATATTGGCTATTTTGATTTTGCTTTTGATTTAGTGAAACAAAGACTACTAGGGCATGTCTGCTGTCTACTCAAAGTGGCACAGAAAATGTAAAGGGCAAAACCACCATCAAGGAACAGCAAGGGCTGGCTACTCCCTAAGGAAGGCAAGCCAAGAGCCAAGGATGGCCACAGTATAGGCAAGCAGTCCTCTCGCAAACATGGCACATGGCTCCTGAGCTGGATTAGCAAACCAGGATGGTGACAGTAATTGATCCTGTCAAAACTAGGCAAAAGTGGTCAGGTCTGAGATCATAGAATCATAGAATGGTTTGGGACCTGGTTCATATTCAGTTTTTCGTACACCAATACCTCTAAGTCCTTCTCTGCAGGGCTGCTCTCAATCCACTCATGTTCAGGATTGCCCTGACCCAGGGGCACACTTACACTTGGCCTTGTTGAACTTCATCCGGTTTGCACAGGCCCACCTCTCTAGCCTGTCAAGGTCCCTCTGGAGATGTCATTGTCCCTCTAGAGTATCAACCACACCAATCAGCTTGGTGTCATCTGCAAACTTGTTGAGGATGCACTCAATCCCACTCTCCATGTCCCCGACAAAGATGTTAAACAATACTTGTCGCAATACAGACCTCTGCGGGACACCACTCGTTACTGGTCTCCACCTAGACATTGAGCCGTTGAGTTGCAACCATCCAGCCAATTCCTTATCCACTGAGTGGTCCACCTGTCAAATCCGTGTCTCTCCATTTTAGAGACAAGGATGTGCGGGACACTATCAAATGCTTTGCACAAATCCAGGTAGATGATGTCAGTTGCTCTTCTCTTATTCGCCTTTCTTATCTACCATCCTTTTCTTCTCTTATGCTGTAACCCTGTTGTAGAAGGCCACCAAATTTGTCAGGCACGGTTTGCCCTGAGTGAAGCCATGTTGGCTGTCACCAAGCACCTCTCTGTTGTCCATGTGCCTTAGCATAGTTTCCAAGGGGATCTGCTGCATAATCTTGCTGGGCACAGAGGTAAGACTGACCAGCCTGCAGTTCTCAGGATCTTTCTTTCTTCCCTTTTTAAAAATGGGGGCTATGTTTCCCCTTTTCCAGTCACTGGGAACTTCACCAGTCTGCCACGACTTTTCAAGTATGATGGAGACTGCTTAGCAACTTCATCTGCCACTTCCCTCAGGGGCCTCAGATGCATCTCATCAGGTCCCATGGACTTGTGTGCCTTCAGGTTCCTTAGATGGTCTTGAACCTGATCTTCTCCTATGTTGGGTGGTACTTCATTCTCCCAGTCCCTGCCTTTGGATACTGTGAGTTGGGCGGCGTGGCTAGAGCACTTGCCGGTGAAGATCGAGTCCAAAATAAATTGTTGAGTACCTCAGCATTCTCCATGTTGGTTGTAGCCAGGTCTCCTGTTTTGCTCATCAGGGGGGTACAATTTCTTTCATCCTCCTTTGTTGTCCTATGTATCTGAAGAAACCGTTCTTGTTATTTTTCACATCCCTAGCCAAGTTCAGCTTCAGCTGTTTCTTAGCTTTCCTGATCCCCTCCTTGCACTCCCAGGTCATATCCCTATAATCTCCCCAGGATGTATATCCCTGCCTCTACTGCCTATGCATTTTGTTTTGTATTTTAGCTTTGCTAAGTGATCTTGACTTAGCCAAGCTGAGTTCCTGCCTCCCGTGCCCGACTTCTTGCACATCGGGATTGAGAACTCTTGTGCCCCAAGAAAAATGTCTTTAAATATCTCCCAGTTCTCGTTTGTGCCTTTACCTCTGAGGGCAATTTCTGAAGGGATCCCACACACTAGTGCCCTAAACAGCTGAAAGTTTGCCTTTCTGAGATTTAGTGTCCTGACTCTACTTTTTACCTGTCCTGTACCCCTCAAGATTGAGAATTCTACCAGGGCATGATCACTGCAGTCCAAGCTACCTCCAGTCTTGTCCTCTGTTAAGTTCTTCCACACTAGTAAGCAACAGGTCCAGCAATGCCTCTCCTCTGGTCGGGTTCTACATTACCTGTATGAGGAAGTTGTCCTCAATGCACTCCAGTAGTTTCCTGGACTGCAGTTTGATGTGCTGTTTTTCAGCAGATGTCCGGGTGATTGAAGTCCCCTATCAGATCAGGGCCTGCAAGCGTGATGCTTCCTGCAGTTGAAGAATGAACTCTTCATCAACTTCCTCTCTTTGATCGGGTGGCAAACGGCATGTGGTAGTCAGTCCTGCTCCCCTTCCTCCAGTGAGCCTTGGTTCTCATTTCACTGGTACCTGGAGGAAGGCAAATGATGCTGGCCCAGAAAAGAGATGTTAAATGGCCAGCCCACACATGACTGATCTGTCTGTCAGTGGTACAACTCCTGCTCCCAGACTGGATGCTTGTTATTTTTAATTAGGAATGAGCTGATAGGAATATTCTCAGGCCCCTGGGTTTGCAGGCCAATTATCAAAGCACTTCATGAAAATTTGTGCAAGTGACATGTCTCAGTTTGCCCCACAGTAAAGATGGGGTTGACAGCTGCACTAGTGACCACAGGTGAGTTCAGCACCTTGGTGAATATCCATATGATTTCACAGTCTCCAGCTGAAGAGAGTTGGTTAGGTAAGCAGTAAAATATTCACCTTACTCCTGCAAGGAATGTCAAAGGGCAGAAGATATTTCACTATAAGCACCTCTGAAACCTCCTAGTCTTTTCCACCCTTTCTTGGTTTTTCCAGAATTCTCCATCAATCAATGATATTTTTTTTTTCATCCTATATATATGTATATAGGAAGTTTTAAACAGTGAATCTGCAGGTCTTGGAGATGCACAGGGACTGTCCATCAGTGCTGGGCTATTTGGCTTCCATACCTGGTGGCTTTCATATGTGAATTGGACCTCAAAAATCAAAGAATGAACCCACAAGACAGACTTCAAGACACAAGTCCCCCAGAGGAGTACATCTGCCTGTGTACAATAGTGCACCTTTAATTTGCTTTATGGTATTTGAAAGCTGAAATTCTCAGTAAATCACAAGGCTTTTGTGGGAGAGGCTTTAAAATGGGTGGGAGAGGCTGGGGCTGAAAAACCTCTGGTGATATTAGAAGAGTTGACAATACTGCTCCTCCAGTCTTTCTTCCCTTCAGCACTTCCTTTCCTGCTGTGTATGTCCTTTTGAGATGTGATGGAGAGGGGTGAGGTTTGCTGCTTTACTGGGCAGATTCCTGTCATTTAAAGGTCAAGCAATTCACTTAGCTCAGGGTGGGTTTGCCTTCTTTGTTTTAGGCCCTGATTCTGTACTCTCAGTGAGTCATTGTATAGGCAGATGCTGGGGTGTAGCTCTTGTCACTCTATAAATCATGCTTTATTGCTTACCTTTGCAGAATAGTAGCACACTAACCAAAAGCAGCCAAGGTGTTTGGAGTATCTGACATGTCAGCCTTGCATGCCTGCTGAGCAGAGCTGAACTGAGTGAGCTACAGGACTTTGCAAAGCTGCTTTCAATTCGAAGCTGAGCAGCCTGTTGTTGATGCAACAGGACTGAATGCAGGGCCTTTGTGTACCAGAAATGCCCTCTGTGCTTCAAAAACAAAAATGTCTTTTCTACCCATGTGCAGCAAGCCCAGCTTCTTCCCTGTCCATCTTTTCCACTTAAAATGTCAATAGCAACTTCTATGCAGGGCATTTCCACAGAGGGTTAATAGACTGAGGTATATCTGAAGGCCATCAATTCTTTGCAGGCAGCATTTATCCCTAAGAAATGACTTGTACCTTAATCATTATTGCTTAAGTGATTTTTTTCTGATCTTTATTTGAAGTGATGTGGCAAGATGTGAATTATTCCCTGAGCCAGAGTTCTCCACAGGAGGATTTTCATACATATATACTTACATTATACTCCTTTTAAGGAGTTTCTTTCTTTTAAACATCTCCCACCTGCAACTAATTTGATTAATGCTGCTGAAAAAGCTCAGTTTTGCCTGTGATAAGAAGACAGCAGTGCAGATTTAATTGTTTTTCCTCACCAGTGCTTGGGGGCGGGGGGGATGATGATGACAATAGGTACTTCCTGTCTTCATATTGCTCAAAAGTTTTCTTGGATATTTTTTATGTTTGCACACTTCAGATGCTGTCCTAATCTGCACAGATCCTAACTACTGCCTGCATCACTATTAGTATGTGTGCATAAGGCACAGACTCGGCAAAGAAAGGAACAGGAAGCCTTGTGAGACCATTGGTGAGGAGAGGGGAATGGATGGTATTGACTGAACAAAGGGAACATGATTTATAAATGGCATATGTTGAGTTCTGGGCAGCATTAGGACTGCTTTCTGCTATTTCTCCAGAAAAAAGATGCCTTCAAACTATGGATATATCACCCAGGTGCAGTGGGATCTTCCAGCAGAATGGGCCAATAGTAGCAGCTTCTTCCATTGATCATGACTGGGGGCTGTGTCCAGGACATGTCTGGATCATCTTCCCCCCATGCCAAGAGGGGCTCTGAACTGTGAGCTCCCACAACAGTGCAGGGAAGAGGCAGAACCCCCCTGCAGCCTTGGGGTACAGCCTCCATTCAAAGCCAACCTGTTGGAGACATTGGGTGAAGACTCTAAATGCAGTTCTCTGAAGGAGAACTGCGTGCATGGAGCAGGCAACGGTAGGAAATCTGAAAAGCCATGCTGCTGCCACAGGGCCACCTTCTCCTGTGACAGTGTGGTCCTTGCATTGGTTCAAAAGCCCTAGGGAGGAGAAGACCGGGGTTCCTAGCACTATTTATATATGGCAAGTAACAATCGGCAGAGCTGCTCCTGCATCTCGCTCTTGATTTTCCCTTCCTGAAAGCTGTTTGACTAAAATAGTGTCTAGCAGTGACAGCAGATGAGGTAGAGGAGATTTAACTAAGGTATTTAAATTATGAAGGACATAGTTAAAGTTGCGTTCTCATAAGAGAATAAAGGGGTCACTGGATGAAGTTAACGGCCAGTTCATTTAAAACAAATTAGAGGATGTACTTCTTCATGTGGTGTGAAGTCAGCCTATGGAATTCGTTACCACAGTAGGTCAGGGAGTCAAATGCTGTAGGCGGGTTGAAAAATGGGCTAGATAATTTTATGGCTGATAATAACATTTGTAGCTATGGCTGTGGGATACAGTGGGAGTAGCAGGTGGTGGTATTCACGGTTCACACTGATGGCAGCAAGAGCAGCCAGGCAAAGCGTGTCTCTCTGGGTTCTGCTGAGTGAAAATGCTGCTCTTTCCTCTTCCCTTTGTCAGACTGAGGGGTGCAGTGCACCAAGATCAACCCACTCCGCCATCTGTCCTGAGGAAAGCAGTGTACCTTGTTCGTTTGCTCAGGGGAATGAAAGTCAGGCAAAAGCTAGCCTGGCTGGACTGGTAAAGTTTGGACCATTCCAAGAATGTGTGTTGTGCACAACTTCAGGAGACTGGTCTAAGTTCATTTTCTGTGTGTAAAGATGTGCTGGCAGGAACTAGCTGCACAGCTCACACCCAGGATCATAGTAGGGCTCTGTTGGGGGCCTGAACCAGCTGCTTCTGAGGAAAATCCAAGAAATCCTACAGCGGCCAAATATGCTCCCACTGGGGGAATTTCTTCCTGGTCTTCATCAAAGGTAAACAAACTCCTATTCTGCATCCTGAAGGGCAAATTGCCATCCTTGGCAGGCATCTAGGATCATACCAGCACCTCAGTGAGTGCCTGCCTAACAGGTAAGTCAAGTAGAGAGGAGACAAAGGATTTCCCCATATACTCTTATTCTTTCCTGTGTTCAGTTTTCTTCTTTCAGTCTCTTTCACCCACACTGCTCTACTGTCGGATTTACCCTGGGCACTTGACCATGTGCAAATCAAGTGACATTTTTCCTGGTGGGGAGAAGAAAAACTGAAATCCTATTGCCATCCAGGGATAGAACCAAATCCCAACATGGAAAAATCAAGAGACTGGCTTGGTAACAGAAATGGGATCTTCTACTGGATTTCATGGGTTCAACTCAACCCTCAGCAGCTTTTCAGCACAGACATCCAGGGAATTTAGTAGTCATGTTTGCTGGCTGTCCAGAGCTGGCTTGCCTTTTGTTTTCTATATCAGTAAAGCCATAGGCAGACTTGCCTTACATACAGCATAAACCATAGTGACAGCTACTTATCAAAGCTGAAATCAGAAGCTGTGACTTTCTCAATTTGAGGTAAAATGCCCCAGATGGAGCCCAGCAGCGGGGAATCCATAACGTAGTCAAAACAGATGAAGTAATTGGAAGATATTTTAAATATTTGAAGCCTCTCAAATGCACGGGGATAGAAATGTCTTTCAAATAGCAATTGCAAGCCAAGGTTTTCAGTACACCTGGAGGTCATGATTTTACCTCTGCAATGTTTTCTCTGTAAGATATTACTGCACTGAAGGTTTTCTTTAACGGTTTGACCAGCTGAACTCTGCCAGGCCTACAGAGTCAGGCAAGCATTTTAACTCAGACAGGTTTCTGCCTGATTAGAGAATGCTTTTAATCTCTGAAAAGCCTGTGCAAATGTATATACAAACAGGTCTTTTATCATACAATTCAGGGTGGAGGGACACTCCCTATCCTTCCTTGCTCCTTTAATATTTCCATTTACAAAGGACAGCTGTCAATGCATAACACAATTTGCTGAGGCATGGAGGGGCAGGAGATATCTTGGACAACCACAGTTCAATTTGTTCTCCTGGGGTCAAGACTTATGACTATCTGAAGGGTTATGATATAATTTTCCTCAGCACAATTCTCTGTCTTGCCCCTTTTTCATAACTTTGAGTAAAACACAGACTTTGTGTGAGTCCAATGGAGCAAAAGCAGAATAAACCAGCTGCTGCCCAATGCAGCGTCTTACCACGGGCCGTTAAAGCTGGGAAATCTGGAGAATGTATCTGAAAAGGTAAAATGAGTGGGGTGGTCTTGAAATATATGGTCAGAGCAACCATGAGCCAGGGAAGACCCCAGGAGGGGTTTGGAGGAGGCTCAGTATACTGGGAGAGGCATGAGAGAAAGAAAGAGAAATGTTCCAGCAGAAAGAAGTGTCTGCTGTGTCTGGGAGTCTTGGAAGAAAAGTGATGACTGTGATGATGGAGACATCAGAGTAGGACGGAAAAAAGGACCAGGAATAACCATGACATGAGTCTCTGGTGGCTATGATGAACAGCTGTGTAAGAGGCGGAGTGTAAACAAAGCACAGAGCTGTGCACATGTGAACTTTTACAGTCCTGGCTTTGGAAAAGAGAGTTTCAATCCTGTGAGAAACTCTTATCTAGCATTCTGTTTTGACCTCAAATTCTCATCAAATGTTACAAGAGCAACTTCTTATGGCAGGGAAGGTTTCAGAAAAGTTGTGGAGACATATTTCTGGAAAGGTCAAGTTTATTTTCATGTGCCATTCTCCTTTCCTGGACTGCAGGGCTGTGGTGCACCATGAAGGATGCTCTCTCCTAAATGAGTCCAAGCTGCAAAGACTAAGGGGTTATGAAGCACTCGTACAACCTCCTTCATAGCACATGGGCTAGCTGTAAACCTGAATCATGATATTATTATTTTGTGTGGAGAGGACATCAATAAATTCGCGCAAAGCAGCTGCTTCTCACATGGGGAATTAGTCTTCTTCATTGAAAACACCCTGCTGAAACAACTCTGTTACAAGGCCAATATCTGCACTATTAAATTGTAATTGCTATCCTCTTAAATGTGTAATCAGCTCACATCTGTGTGTACAGTCAAAACACGGCACAGCAATTTTGTTCAAGGTATCTCTATGTTCTCATGAATGCCTGAAACCCAAAGGCATGTTCCTGTGATCTTGGACCTACTCTTTTCTCTGAAAGAGTCCTACTCATTACCTCTGGATCAAATTCAGTCTCCTTATTTATGCGTGACCCTGCACTGGAAATAATCCATTAGCTGGGTTCTCCTGTGCTTGATTGGTCTGTTCCCTCTTTCCACAGTCCTCTGCAGAGGAATTGTTGGCTGAAATATAAGTTGGAATCTCAGTGTTTGTATCCTGCATGGACTTTGCTGATTATAGATAAGGACCCTGTTCTGATCCATGGGAGCAGACCATACAAACACTCCCCTGACTCCTTTTCAGCAGTTTTAGGAGTAATGTACGATGACAACTGAGATCTGAATAGTGTGTTCTCTTGACTGGTTTTTTTTATGCTACCTGGCATTTCAGAGTGAGGCAGATCTGTTGTCTGAAATTGAAGAGAAGAGGATCAGTGGAAGCAATCCTGCACCAGTGAACAGTCATTTCTCAGGCCAGAGCTGAATACACTGAGCTTCATCAAGCCAAAAGGAAAATTCAGAGTTGCAGAAGCCAAGGCAGAACAGGTTTGGTTTGCAAAGAAATGAGCTACAGAGCAGAAGGTGTGACCTACAGGGCCCCATCGACTCCCAGTGTACAGCTGAGCCTCAAGACTTATGCTACACATCATTGCTTTTGAGGAAGGAGCTTGGTGACCTTCATGCCTCCATCCCCTTCTCTTTGAACAACTCAGTACTGTGAACTTCAAAACACTACCATTGGGGAATCTAATGTTTTCGCAGGATATGGTTTTTTGGTCTACTTTTTTTGTTGTTGTTGTTATTTTGGGGTTTTGTTTTCCAGTTTGTTTGTTTGTTTCTCAGTCATCTTTGTTTTATGCCTAGAGTTGGTGGGCTACCGCTCTTACTAGTCCAAACTGCCCCTCAGGGAAAGCCTGAGACAGATGCTGTTGGTTTTTTTCCTTGTAATGTAAGCTGTTTCAATGTGTCAAATGCTTAATAACTCAAGAAATTTCACTCACCCATTCCTTGACATAATTTGTATGAGTTGATTTTGTAAGCAATGAGTTAGAGAGCTTTGAAGTTTGCATCATTATTTGGGCAAAGAATATTAAATATCATTAACAAATATTCCCCTGTTTCAATGGTTCCTGCATCCAGCTTCCTCTCACGAGAGTAGTGGTTAGGAAGCCTTTTGAAACATTGGAATTGAAGGACCAGATTGGAGTTAAGGTTCACATAGCCCAAAGTCCACCAGAGTCAACAAAAGTGGAACATGTAAGAACATCCTGCAATAATCCGGTCTCCAGGTTGTTTCTTCAGTAGCTAGAAATTAGGTCAAAGTATGACATTTAATGTCCCTTCCACAGTTTTTCTTATGCAGGATGATGATAATTCTGAAGGTCCTTGACAGTGACATAAATGACGAAACACCAGAAGTTCTCGGCTTGAAGGACTTCTGTTGTTATTTCAATTGACTACTTACACTTTGGGCCAGAAAACATTTCCATCTATAAATTCTGAATTTCCCTCTTTTCAGACTTGCCAGAGATCTCATTATTTTTGTGTTTGGAAGCAGGATGGACACAAATTCCTATAGAGCTATTTTTTCAGGAGAGCTGAATGTGCCTATGTCTCTGCCAGGGTCATGTGGAAGTGGCAGTCTGCATTAAGTAGGCCCGGAAGGCTCTGGCACTGTGGTCAATGTACAGTGGAAACTGTATCCCGTGGGCAGAAAGAGGGTCCTAGGACCAATGGCGAGGAGTGTGACAAGCCCAAGCTTTCTGATTGCTCCTCAGAGGTGAGTCCGTCTACCTGTTTGCTTTTCCTGCTGTCCAGTGGTATCTGAGCACTTTCTAGTCAGGGATACTGTTGAGCCTTGGAGACCCTCTGATATGGTGGAGTCACCTCTGCTTCATAGGAAGGGAACTGAGGCACAGCAAAAAACGAAGGGATTTGCTCAGTCTCCCTTGCAACCAAATGCAAAGTGCAGAGGTCTGCCAAGCCCTGCTTCCTATCTAACTCCTCAGCCACTCTTCAGCCATCTCACTCTGCCAGTTTTTTTTCTGTCTTAGCAAGTTTCCTCCTCTGGAGCTTGCTAATGGACCTTTTTCTTTTCTTTTTTTTAAGTTTATGCAAATCACTGTTTATGCTTAACCTTTAAAAATTCCTAAGCATAATGACTGGCAATGGCATGAATAAATATTCTAAAAAAACCCCCTTACGGTTCTTATTTGCATTGTTCCCTGAGCACACATAGTAAGATATTAAAAACTGATAAGATTGTCAACAAGGGTTCACTCACCTGATATTTTTGTCACCTCAAATTGCTTTGTTGTTTATGCTTCAGCTCAAATCTCCTCCCAGTGCTGGTTAATTACCCAATCACTATGAGTATATCATAACACATTTATCAGCATTTTAAATGGTGCAGTGTCATGGTGTCAGGAATTACAAACATGGCTCATAGTTGATTGTTACCATTAAATGTGACATATAAAAAAAAAGTTGCAATTTCAAACTTTCCCCCCCATTCCCAGTGAAGATGTAAGTAAAACTCCCTTTCAGGTACACTGATAATGTAGGCAAGTAAACTCCGAGAGCACTGAAGTTTATGAATTGCAAAAGTGTCTCATAAAATCAGTGATTAATCAGACAAAATGAAAGGCCTGTGAAGTGAAATTTGTAAGTAATGCACATCAGTTAGTTCAGGAACCGTAACATTTGCAAAGCTGAAATGTTTTGGGAGAAGAAGGAGATTACTTGCCTTACTGGAACTGGGGCTTTATAGATTGTGATACCAATAGATAATCCACCATTTGTTGTGTATCCCAGCTCCAGAGATCAGGATTTTTCTGATAATTCATATACCCTAGTGACTATAATGTCTTGTGACCTCCCCACAAACCTGATGGTTTAGCTACTAAAAATAGTGTTTCAAAGAGCATGGAGCTAATGGCTCGAAATGTGGGTTATGTTTTATGTGCCAGGACGATCTGGAGGCCCAGAAAGAGACATGTTCTCTAGCCAATGTCTGTGTAAATATAGGTTCTGTCGGATGCAAAAGTGTTTAAAAACCTTGAACTTGTTGCTAGACTTTATTTCCTACTGAAAAAATGCTCAACTAAAATAGCTAATAGAGATCAGCTAATTCCAGTTAGTGTCACTGAAGACATTGTAGGGGGAAGGTTTTTGTAACATAAAATGATTCTGAGTGTGGTTTAAACAAGAGCTTGAATCCTCACCTCACCTTATTGTTATATATAAGCCTGGCAGAGTTCTTTCTGCAATGAATCAAAATATTTTGGATGTCTCCGGAGTGTGATCATTTTACATTACTCAGGGCAGGTCCAAGAGCATCTTCACCTGTTTGTGAGCAGAGAGAGGAAAAGTAGCATTTGAATAGACTCGGGGCCATGGACACTGTATGGATGAAATTATGATCGCTCAAGTGGTGTTTGGTTTTTTTCTGTTCTTCAGAGATTCCCTGCATGAAAATATGCAGACCCTCTTTCCCATGCCTCCAAACTGTACCCTCCCACAACTCTATTCAAGCCTGCAGCAAAAGAATTTACAATTCGTCCTCATCATGCCAAATTATTGTCCCACTGGGGAAACTCATTCTCTTCTGTGGTTCTTGATGCCTTCTGTAACCACTCAGAGTCCTTCCTGAAGCATCAACTCAGTCACTGCACCTGAGTGTTCAACAAAACCAGTAGATGGAAAGCATTTTTCTCAGTCTAGCATTCTGGCATCCACTCTTAAAGGAGACACACTGTCTTGCAAAACAAGATGTTTTTTGACATCTTTCTTTTGTTCAGGGTGCATGATTTGTCATTACTGAGTTAATGCTCCCAACAAACAGTTAGTAGATCATGTATTCTGGATGAATAAGTCATTGCTAACTCTAACATGTTTTGTACGCACAGGAAGCATTTTCTGCTTGCAGACATTAAGTTGGTTATTGGAATGGGAGAATGAAGACCTTCCCATCACAGGAGAAAATCAGGTTCAAGACCACCTGAGGAACCTGAACATATGTAACTCCATGAGACCCAGCAAGATGCATCCCAAGGTCCTGAAGGAATTGGCTGAGGTAGTTGCCATGCCATTCTCAATCATATTAGATAAATATGGCAGTCAGGCATAGTTCCCAGTCACTGGGGAAAAGGGAAACATCACACCCATTTTTAAAAAGGCTGAAAAGAAGGATCCTGGGAACTACCAACCAGTCGGCCTCACTTCTGTGCCTGGTGAGATCATGGAACAGATCCTCCTGGAAACTATGTCAGGGCATATGGATGACACAGAGGTGATTACAGGCAATTAACATGGCTTAATGAAGGGCAAATCATGGAAATCTAGTGGCCTTCTATGACGGAGTGACTGCATCAGTGGACAAGGGAAGAACAAGTGATATCATCTACCTTGACTTCTGTAAGGCCTTTGACACAGTCCCACACAACATCCTTGTTGCTAATGGATTTGATGGATGGACTATTCAATGGATAAGGAATTGGCCGGATGGCTGCATCTAAAGAGCTGCAGTCAATGGCTCATTGTCCAAATGGAGATCAGTAACAAGTGGTGTCCCTCAGGGGTCTGTATTGGGACCGGTACTGTTTAATAGCACACCATCAGCAAGTTTGCAAATGACACAAAGCTGAGTGATGCACTTGGTACACTTGAGGGAAAGGATGCCATCCAGGGGCACCTTGACAGGCTGGAGGAGCGGGCCTGTGTGAACCTTATGAAGTTCCACAAGTCCAACTGCAAGGTCCTGCACCTGGGTTGGGGCAATCACCAGTATCAGTACAGACTGGGGGATGAATGGATTGAGAGCAGCCCTGCAGAGAAGAACTTGGGCATACCCGGTGGATGAAAAATTAGATGTGAGCCAGCAATGTGCACTTACAGCCCAGAAGGCCAATCGTATCCTGGGCTGCATCAAAAGAAGTGTGGCCAGCAGGTTGAGGGAGATGATTCTGCCCCTCTATTCTGCTCTGGTGAGATCCCACCCAGAGTATTGCATCCATCTCTAGAGTTCCCAGCACAAGAGATGGCCCGTTAGAGCGCGTCGAGAGGAGGGCCATGAAAATGATCAGAGGGCTGGAACACCTCTCCTATGAAGAAACACTGAGAGAGTTGGCATTGTTCAGCCTGGAGAAGAGAGGGCTCTGGAGAAACTTAATTGTGACCTTCCAATATATAAAGGAAGCTTATAGGAAAGACATAGAGAGAATTTTTACCAGGGCCTGTAGTGACAGGACAAGGGCAATGGTTATAAACTAAAAGAGGGTAGATTTAGATTGGATATAAGGAAGAAATTTTTTATGATGAGGGTGGTGAAACACTGGAACTTCCCCAAAGAAGTTGTGGATGCTACATCCCTGGAAGTGTTCAAGGTCAGGTTGGATGGGGCTTTGAGCAACCTGATCTAGTGAAAGATGTCCCTGCCCACAGCAGTGGGGGTTGGACTAGATGATCTTTAAAGGTCCCTGCTAACAAAACCATTCTGTGATTCTAAGATGATATAGTTCTATGATTCTGTGATTCTATGTTGGGAAAAGGATCTCCCAACAGTAATTGGCTAAAAGTGCGGTATGCGTCAAGCTTTAATTTTGCATTACTTTTTTCTGAGAAGTTGGTTTCTGAGGAGAGTTTGTTCCTCCTTTGTGGGAAGGTCCATAAATGGCTTGCTGATATAAGTTTAATGCCCTCGTTTCTATAATTTGCAACAGGAGTGGAAGAGCAAAAGTTCTGGAGTAAAAAAGAGTCCATGTGCTCAGAAAAGGAGCTTGCTACAGAAAGCAAACTGAGTGTACGAGTCCTGAGCTGGGTTGCTTCTGTTTGTCAGTGGGTTTAACCCTGTGAATGTCTGTCCCCTAAAGAACCATAAAGTAAATACCTGATGGACAGAAATTGCTGGTAGACCAATGCTCTCCAAACCCTTCTGATCACTGACAGCCCTCAGAACATCATATGGGTCACCTTATCCTCACAGTTGTATTGGTAAACATCATAAAGATGGTATGAACAACTTTCCCATAGCCCTGTGGCCTTCAGGTAATCTATGGATGACAATCTGGAAACTACTCCCTAGTAGCCTCCCCCTAAAAAACATGTATTAGCACAGACTTAAGGAATGTCTTTTCCAGAAAGACACGTGGTTGACATCATCAAGGGGTTAAGAAGGAGAAAGCCTGCTGTAGCTTCAGCTGTGCAGCATTAGATTAAAGTGAAAATTGCTGGTGTCTTTTAAAAGATCAGCACACATTAGAAATCCATCTCTGGTTTTATGTCCACTTCGGGTTCATTGCGTTCTGCTACAAGAAAGCATTTAGACGAAGGTTTTGACCTCCACTGCATCCAGAATTCTTCAGGAAGACATAAAGAATCTGTTTTTTTTTTAATCACAGATTATCTATTCACCTGTAGCGTGAATTAGCCTCAGGACTAAGGGGTAACTTAAATTCTAACTCCAGCTTTTCCTCTGGTTCTGGCCATAAAGTTAATATCTTTGCTTCGGTTTCACTCTCTGTTAAAAACAGAAAAACTTAAATGCAGGAAAATGTCAAAGATGACCTATTATAAGGAAAGAGCTTGTGTTACAAGAAAATGCTGCCTTCAGAACAGTTTAAATAAGGAATGCAAAAATACCAGTAAAAAAGCTCAGAACATTTTTCTGGGTTTCATGGCTTTAAGTTTTCTGCCACAAAGATTTTGATTTTGTTTTAGACTAGTGGGAAGTGCTTTGTGACTTTCTGTGAGTGGGAGCTGGGGGAGTAAAATCTCTATTGCATAGAGACTTGCTGCTGATGATTTGGGTCCCTTTTGCTTTTGGAGCCAAGCCGGCTTTGGAACGTTTTTATTGTTAGGAAGGCACCCATCTTGCATGGTTGTTCATGTTACACACTGATGGGTTTACAGTTTCAACACTATTAACAGTGCCAAAACATCTCCAGCATGAAGGAGTAGCAGCAAAATAGAAATTTTGGCAGACACAGTGCTACACAGGCAGTTGCTCCTCTGCAGAGGACAGCAAGCAGGTGATCAGGGTGTATCCCATTAAAATGGCCCTGAGTAGGGTTTACAAGCTTCCACAGAGGCAACAGGGCTCAATTCCAGAGGCCCGTGGGAACAGTCCTATTTTGCTTGTTGTGCTTGGGCAAAACCTACTACATGGCCTTCTCCATCCAAGTTTCCTTGATCTTTTTCTAGGGGAAGGTAAGAGAGAGGGAGGAGAGGGTGCTGTCTGCTCAGGAGGAGCTATTGAGCAGCAGATGTTATGAGTGTGCATTTCACATTCCTTATTTCTTCCCATAACCCGTTCTGGGAGCTGAAATCATAGAATCATTTAGGTTGG
>NW_009200768.1:0-15458 GCF_000690835.1 Fulmarus glacialis
GGCGTGGAGTCCGGGCAGTCGCTAGGCCCCTGTGGGAAGTTGCCTTGGCTAAAGGGGTGCTGGCCGCTGGCTGAGCTCAGTAGGGCTACGGGCACACGGGTGGGGGGCAGGGGAGAATAAAAGCAAGTTACTGAGAGGTGTTTGGGCCTTTGATTCCAGTCTATCAAATTAAAATATTTGGTGAGTGAGTTGTTTAACTCTACTGCTGGCCTCTGCCATTTGCCTTTGCTGGTTGCAGCTGTACCCTATGAAGTGCTAAGTTATTACTGCCTTTTTGAGTCGAAGTGTGAAAATAAAAAAAGTTTATATTGCCCTTAAAATTTTCAGCAGCATTACTTTACCAGTGTTTGCGTTGTGGTTATGTAAAGGGATTTTTCAGAGATGCAAAAATTAACCCACTCTTAAAAGGTGGGGAGGGTGGTTTGTCATCACTTTTTTGTCACTTCTTTTTTTACCACCACTTTAAACTGTAGAGATAAACATATGCTCAAATAACTGTCAAAGCATTTCCAATCTATTATTCAAAATATTTATTTAGTTAAGGGGAGGGATAGAAATTTAATTTGCCGGTGGGGGAATGCTATGTTTACATGACTTGGAGCTCTGGTCAGACTCAGGATCTTCCAGAAGATTTTGATGTCCAGCACCTGCTTTGTACTTTTATAAAACCTCTAAAATGTTTGCATAGGCATGCCTACATCTGTGCCTGTGTTTCAAGTTTGCTGATTAGCCCATGAGTATTGCCTAACTCTACAAAGAGAAATGAGACAACTAACAATAACCTTGGGGACAGGGTGGCTCAGCATTGCTAATGTGCTGACAAATCCCCCAATAAAAACAGTAGTTTATGTTTAAAAAGAGAGATTTCTTTCCTGTGATAGTTTATTTTAAAATTAAGTACAAGTTTTTCTTGCTCTTGGAATACACTGCATTGTAAGATGATGATTGCAGATTAAGTAATTTCAATTTACTGCATTATTAATATATAGGCACGAGCAAGTGAATACTGTTATGAAACACTTGTGGTGTTACAAATTGTATATGAGGAATATACCAAATACAGAGAAGATGGAGCCCAGCGTCATAATGATTGTATTAATTAGAAGTTATTTTAAAAGATTATTTCCTCATAAAGATTTCCTTCTTTAAAAAGTGTCTCCTAAATGGCCTCCTGTGTTTACCTGCATGCTTTGAAACTATGTGGTGAGCGTTAATCAGCAATATGGAGGTGGTATACTAATGTCATAAACAACGAGTGGTGTTAAGTAATCATATTTATGGTTTGATAACAGACTTGTATATGTCTGCTTGCCTGATATGGTTAGGAAATGATTGGGGTTTTGTGGTGATAAAGTTGCCATATGCTTCGTGGTCACGAGCAGCAAATGAACTTGAGCCTTTTTCCAGCAATAATTCATTGAAATGTAAGTATTAGGAATCTGACGACCATGACGGTTTTACTTGGAAGCAGTCGGTGGCGTTGTCCGGCAACACTGAGGAAAGCAGCCCCTTTGCTCTGAGCGAGCTGCTGGAGCTTATTCCGTCTGCCGTAGCGGGGTCTTTTGCCTGGCGCCTGTCAGCGAACACGCACCGTGGTGGCTTCCCGCGGTGAGGCCTGGCTCCAGAGAAGAGGGCAGGGAAGTGCCGAGGCTGACACTGGAGACTAATGCAAGGCATCCACTAAAATGAAATTTAGGACCGCTTGAAATCAGACTTTTGCATTATTCACACATATATGTGTGTTTTATGTCAGGGTGATTGGAAATGCAGTTTTCTGTATTTTAGGAAGTGAATGCAGAGGACACGTTTTGAAGAGGTTAACGCTGGTGTAATCTGTGTTATTCCCTGTAAAGTGTTAGTAGCACTCAAAAGCATTTATTAGCGCCTGGGAGTGACCGTAGAAGCTGGAAGCACATGACTGCATACCTCTCAGACAAAAGAGAAATTAGTAATATAATTTCCTTGTTAACTGAAGCAGAAGGAATGGGAAATACGTCTGTCTTAAAGATTAATAACTCTAAGGAGGCAGTTCTGAAACAGACCTGAGTTTCCTTGGTTTTGCTTTTATCTAGAACTGTAAGATACGCTTTCTGCAACATAGCAGCTAATTCTGCCAGTGAGCCAGTAAGCTCAGTTCTTCCCAAACTTGTTAGGTGGCAGAAGCTCACAAGCGATGATGGTCTGACATCCCAGTAACCTGCCCGCAGCACTCCCCTAGCAGCGGTATAAGCTTCTCGGGGCTCTCCCAGCAGCTTCTGCAGTCTAGAGCTGGACTGACTAACTGCATCGAGAGGTGAGGACAGCCCGTTCCACATTTGCTAGCACCTTGGTTAGGGTGACAATGAAAGGGCTGACTGTCCTGGTGAATGGTGCTGTTGATTGAGTCGCTGAATTACGCTTTTGTGTTCCTTAGTTCTGGTCATATTTAGAGACTTCAGATGAACGATTGCATAGACAGGCAGACCGCAAATGGCTCCTTTGAGTGGGAGGAGAGGAAGCTCCCAAGGTCCAAAAGGAACTATCTCATCCAGTTCTCTTCTTGGAGGATGTTTTTATCATGTTGAATGCGGTGGGGATTTGGGTGTATCCTCCTATGGCCAGATAGGCTTGGGTGAGCCACAGAGACGTCGGCCAGATTCCAGAAAATAGCAAAGCAGTCAAAGCCATAGACTTTGGCAAGCTATGGGCATTCGGAAAGTGTTTTCTAATTCTCATTTAGTTTTTTGTCCTTTTCTGACAGGATTGGCTCTTTGTTTTATGGACTCTTTTCTTCTTAAAGTATCTTCATATCACTTTAGTACCTTTACCAGCTCCTTCTCTGTTACATCCTCCCTGTCACCCTTCTTGGTGGTTTAACTTGCTCCCTTACAGATAAGAGTCCACACCTCATTCTTTCAAAATGCAATTTTAACATAATGTTCTCTTTTGTTACATTGATTAGTTTAAATATATATGTAGTCTCTTGTTTTTCACACATCTAATCTACCTTGAGTACGATAACAGATCAGAGAACAGGCAATTTTATACAGATCATAGATCTGTAGGTCATTCTTTACAAAACATGTTCAGTGGGGCATCCTTTCGTTTATCTTAAGAAGTTTTGCTATAACACATCATTATTTATGAAGACACAGACTAATATTCCCTGTAGGTGCATTGCTTACTAATTGGACTTATCACAGACTATTTACAGGCCCTCCGTATGTTTTGTAACTATTTTTTGTAATTCTGTTGCTATTGTAGATATATTAGGTTTTAATTAGGTTATTTGGATATTAATTTTTCCAGCTATTAAATCAAAGAATGGGAAGATTTGGGATCTCTGAGAAGCCTGTAAAATTATTTTGTTCTACCTGTCATGTAAGCGTGTTTGCATTCCTGGCAACTACAAGTCAAACAAATTGTCTATTTGAGAAGTGGAGCTTCTAAGCTCGTAGACTGTTATGGTCCTAAGGGAATCTTAAAACATAGGCAGAGACTGGCTATGAAAAGGAAAGGAAAAAATTGTGTCACTGTTTAAACAATAGACTTCTTTCATGTGGAGGACCTAGATGTCTGTTAATTACCAACTGGCTTGAGGGTTTTGGAGTCTGGCCCAATATGCAGAAACTCTTAACCATCCACTAGCTGGCATATCCTTCAAGGTCTGCGTTTGGAGACTGGTAATGTAGTGGATTTCATCTTTATAGATGTTTATGTAGTAGAAACGTTTTCATTTTTTGCTATATTTCTGTCTTACAGTCGCGGTATTCAGTGCCAACATAGATTCCAGACAGTTGCATGAACACAGAAAGAAAGGACTGGTTTAAATGTTAGATAATGCTGGACTAGGTCGAGCAGCATCCGTTGTCTTTGCTGTGCCATAGCCCCACCACGATACACTGATCAAGACCTAAAAGCGTGTCCTCTAATTTTGGGTAACTCGGATGAATTAACAAGATCTGAAAGTCTGTGATTACAGTTGCACTTGAAAGGGCCTGAGATCTCTGGAAACCAGGCAAGTAGATGTATATGATGAAAGGAACCCAAAATAAACGGGTGCCTAAAAACCTTCTTATCTTCATTTCTCCATGTGAACATAACTATGTATTTATCTGAAATGAGTTTTCACTGGTATTTTCTGAAGTAAAGCTAGTGGTTGTAAAGTATTCTGACCCTTTTGACGGGCTCTGTTTGTGGGCTTGCATGCAGATTGAAGTATGCGCACAAAGTATTTTCATTAAATAAAGATGTAGCAGACATAAATGTCTAAGCAATCTTCAAGATTTAGTGAACTTGCCGTGTTCCCACTCTTAAGAGATGTTCTGTGGAGTGCTCCACAACTTTTTGATTTGCGTTTTATTTTTTGAATCAAAGTGTAGAGGAAGCTGTCCTTGTGACGCCAGCTGATGCAGGGCTGATCGGCTAGTGCTGGTCTTGGCAGCAGCTGTACAAAGGCAAAGGAGCGAGCGCCTGGCATAGAGTTGGACCTGACCTAACAAAAGGCATCAAAGGGATGCATATGGCAAAAAGGTGAAGTCATTATTGTGTGTAGACGGAACAACTGCTTTCAAATAAGACTGAAACCTCTAAGGTTTCAAATATACTAAAAGGAATTTGACTACAACCGTAGAAAACAGGGTAAATAAATGTCGCGGTGTAGAGGCTCAACAATAGGGCTCTTAAAAAGAATATTCTGGACTAAATAGCCCTTAGGCACAGCCTCCTGTGGGAAAAGTAATTTAGCTGAGGAAAACCCTGTTTTTTTTAGTTGATCATTTTTCCTGATCCAGTTCACTGTGCTGTATCAGGAGTTGGTTTGGCCTAACTTTGTAGAGGTGTGGAAACCTGGAATGCCCCATCCCTGGAAACATTGAAGGTCAGGTTGGACGGGGCTTTGAGCAACCTGATCTGGTTGAAGATGTCCCTGCTCACTGCAGGGGGGTTGGACTAGACGACCTTTAAAGGTCCCTTCCTACCCAAACCATGCTGTGATTCTATGATTGTACGAAACTAGCAGTAAGGTGTGGAGAATAGGAGGAGTAAGGATGGGAAGCAGTATTGGCCTATTAATATTTATTGCATTTGGTTTTGTTAATAAGCGTTATGAAGGGTCAGGGAAGCCACAGTCCCCTGAACTCTTTAAATTGGCACTGGCAAAGAAAGTTCTGTTCTCCCTGTGCTTCTCAGCCCTCCCCTGTTCATTTGTGTCATTGCTCAGGGAACTGCTTGGGGTTTAAAAAAAATACTTATTTGGCTCAGTTAATTTTATCTGAATAACTTTCCCCGTCTAATTTGCTGTGCAGCCACTTGGTATTTCTGCCTCTCTCAGAGAATTGGGGGTGGCCTAGGGGCAAAATGAGTATCTGGAGATAGATTGATTGCTTTCTAATTTTATTGTTGGTGTCATTTATCCCAGTTTAAAGTGTTTGTGCAACTACTGCTTTACTGTGAGCAAAGTGCTGGTATGGGCAGAACGCTTATTATGTCCAGGTTATTGGGGATGGTCTTCATCGCACGGCGGAGCTGTCCTAAGCCTGGACCCCTCTGCGTTCTCAGCTGTGCTACACCAAAAAGTCCTGCTTTTTATAGACAGTGGAGGTGAATGGGCTTCATTTGGGGGCAACTGAATTTAACTTCATTGGTAGTTTTTTCTGTCAAATGACTGGAACCAAAGAAGCTATGTTGAAAATGCGTGAGACATCCTTTCAGCAGCACTGAGTAAACGAAGTGAACCCTGGGCCCAAACCTTTGTAACCCTTTTTCATAAGAAATGTTACTTAAGTGACTCTAATGTATGAATTTGGCCCTGCTTTCTCAGAAGTGGATACATATGCTATTTGTTACAAAGTAATAGCAAAAGCAATTTAGATTGCATGCAGACTGTCATCTTTAAAAAAAAAAAAAAGCTTTAGTAAGATTGTGTGCTGCTAGACAAATAGATTTCATGTGTATCTACCAAAAAAAAAAGAGTCCACCAAATGCTGCTGGTTAGCTTAGTTTAGTGTGCAGACATGGTTTCTGTCAAGTTTGTGATGAACCGGTTAAGTGAGTTGTGGTTTGGTTGAATAAGTTTTAAGTGAAGAATTATTTTTAAGATTAATTGATTTTGTTAACGAGTTCATAGCAAGGTGCTACAACCCTTGCAATAGCAGATGAAGATGTGTGGTTGCAGCCTAGGTGTAGGAATGAGGGAGAAGGGACACGATCTTTTGCTACATATTGTAGAAATATTTTAAAATTGCATCCCCCCTCCTCCAAAAAAGTGTTCATGGGTGGATGGATTTTTTCTTTCTTTTCTTTTGTTCTTTTAGTATTGTAGCCTGAATTGTCCACTTTAGAAATGACTGATAAAGGTAGTTGCAAAAATTTCACACAAGTTACATTTAGTAAGTCCCTCCACAGTTCCTCTCGCTTCTCCAAAAGCTGCATTTTTAAGGGAAGTAAGAAGAGTTTGGGTTTTTCCAGCTTTTAAATTTTCAGGGTGCCCAGCAGGCTGATGTTTCTCCCTCTGCAGTCATGCCTCTCCTAGAACTGGTGGGAGGGAGGTGATGGCGGGCAGGGCACGACTTCCCTTTTTGGCAGCAACGTAAACTTAGAGCAACTTAATCAATTGTGAAACAACATCTTTAAACTATTTTACAGCATGAGTTTAAAAAAAACCTCCTGATATCTCAGTAATGTTTGTGCCTTGTGTTTCCTGTTGTAAGAGGTGATAATTAAGATGGAAGAAAGTGCTGCTGCATAACTGGACTTTGAAATGTGGGGACAGCTGAGTGACAACTACTGGATTGGGTTATCTGTGTTAAAGACCCCATGTCAATCTAGCACAAAGGCACAAATTTATGCATACAAGTGTATTGCAGCAAAGAATGCAGTTCACTTGCTCTTAAGTGTTGGAAGGAAATTGTATGGGGCTTTTTCAGTAAGGACACTGGAGATTACTGAATACAGAGAGATTAAAATAATGTGGAAAAAGAGTTCCCTTCCAGCATCTGTAGTGATCCTAGCAACACGTAACATTCTGGTCTTTGTGACTTTTTTTCGTATGTCAGCAGGGAGGCACGGCTGTATCAACTTTCCCTCCTCAGGTGTACCTTTTAATGGTGTGCTCTCACTTTCTGCAGTTCATTGGCAGTCAGGCAGCTGTCTTTCACTTCTGCAAATAAGCAAAAGACTACCCATTCATGGTGGTCATTCACTACCTGTTGGTTTTGGATACAGGAGAAGCTGTCTGTAATATGAGATTTATTTGTTGTTACAAATAAGGCACCAAATTGAAATTTATATGGTGAAGGCAGGATTGCAGGGTGGTTGTAGTCATCTGTTAAGGTAAATATCATAAATATCATGTAATCAATCTCTGGAAAAAGTGTGGGTTTGGGATTTTTTGTTCATTTTGGTTGGGGTTTTGTTGTTGGGGGTCTTTTTGACAAATCGGTTAATGTATCTTAGCAAATGAGCTAAGTAAGGCTGAACTTTCTGAACACAAACTTACTACATAGAAATTGTGTTGACCTTTGGTTCTACTCCTCCTCATCTGCAGGCCATTAATAGGTCTTGTCTTTTACATTACAATCGGTGTTTAGGTCTGTAACTGCCTGTGACATCTGTACTCCTCTGTTGCAAGCATTGCACACAGCCTTAGGCTGTACTTTTACGAAAGTAAAAGACAAAGTAAGTGCTTTTGGTCAAAGGCAGTTTCAATGAAGGCAGGTCTGAATGAACTCTGAGGTCAGATTGGCTTGGTAGTCTTTAGGATATGCGCTGTTTGGAAAAGGTTTTTCCCTTCAAAAAAAACAACATTAATGTAAGGAGAAACATGCCCCTACAATTCATCTGTGTTCCACCCTCTTTTGTCAGGGAAAGGAAGATGTTGCCAGAGGATTTCCCGAGATACCCTCATGCTATTCTAGTTTCTTGGGCAGCAGTTAAATACTAAGAAAACATGCACAGAGATGTTGCCCATTGTTTTTCCCCTCTCTCGCTGAACTCTCTCTACCCTGTAAACTGAGTATCTCCTCATCGCAGTTCATAAGGTCATGGGAGAAGATGGCTGCAAAAGCATGTGACATTCCTGTCTTTGAGGATGGAATACCTGGGGGACTAAGCAAATCTTCAGTTCTGCGTGATGTGATGTGCTGTTACATCACTAATATATTTCTAACATCGTTTGCAAGAGTCTCTCTCAAAGTTGGGTGGGGGGGAAGTGTGAGAACATGTGGCTATCTAGAATGTGCAGAGCCAAATAATAAAAGATAGTTTAAGCAAAGGAAGAGTCCCATCTTGATTTAGAAGTGGTTCAAGGGCAACAGCCAATATATAGGAATAAGTATAAGTAATTTTTTATAAAGATGATTAAAGAAAACTCTTCAGATTTTCTTTAGGATCTAGGGCTAATGAGAAGTTCTAAAAATACCAGGAACAAAAAGAACAGTGGCATATGTCTGATGGCTGCACTAAAGTTGTCAACAACGACGCTGAAAAGACAGAACTGTTATGTACATCTGTAGTGAGAACAAAGCTGAATATTACAAATAAATATAACAGTGAACAAATCCATCATATTACAGCAATAAATAAAGACTGAAAGAACACTTTCGAAAATGTGTGTTACAAATTCATGGAGACTGAGGAATTTTTTTTTTTTAAATGACTAATGTAAAACTGTCCAAAATCTTAAGGATTGACATGTAGCAAGTGCTATTCAATATGGTTAATAGAAAACAGGTATTATAAAATGTCTAGTATATCAGTTAGATTAAGGGTTTGATCTCGTCTGTCTAAGAAACCAGCTCCTAAAACTGTTACACTCAATGAAGAATCATTGAATTAAGATAAGATTTCCTGATGTTCAGTTGTTGGATGTTTGTTTGCAAAAAAAACCAACCCCAAATGAACACGCAGTTGGAAGAAAACGCAAAATTCTTCCTGACAGTTTTATCTAGGCCACGTAGACTAGAAAAATGACAAATGATGGCATGGCCTCATGTACTTGATTGAATTAAAGAGCACATTAGCTGACTCTTTTGAAAGATGGACTCACCCCTTTGGGAAGTTAATCACCATGAAAGAAGGCTGGATGCACCTTAAGGATGAGGAACGCTATCCTAAAAATCAGCACTGCAAGGTGTCAAGGCTCACGGGCAACAGTCAGTGGACAAGACACTCCCTTGCAGTAGATAAGCGGAAGCCAGGAGCCGATAGTAGTTGAACACACTGAATGCAGAATGGGAGATTTCCTTTCCAGTATTATTCACCTCACTTCTGGAGTATAATCAGGTTTGATGGATTCACTTCACGACATATTTTTAAGTCAAAGTCAGTACTGGTTGTAGGTGTTGGAAAAACCTATCTATACACTTAACATAGATAGTGACGAAGTAGTAAATTCTGAGTTTGTTGAAGTGATTTGATCATGTACCTATCCATGAACAAAATGGAGAGCCTTCAAAGAGCATACATTTGCAAATACAGGAGTCACAGCAGCAAGAAGCAGTAAGTAAAAAAGAATATGAGCTTGCATAAAATGAAAAAATATTTCAAGTGATAACTAGTTAACTATTGCACTAGCTTATTGACGGACTTCATAGATTCTCCAACACTTGAAATTAATGTCAAGATCCAAGATCTTTTAAAAAACTGCTCTTGTTCAAGAAGCTGTTGAGCTACATCAGACAATACATCATCAATGCTTTGTGAGAACCAGAGTAGATCTTTGCAATTTTTAAATTCCTTTGGTGGTAGTACAACATTCATTTCTTGTTTTGAGAAGAGGAAAAAATCTGTTTCAAACTTTTTTCCCAAATAAGGGCTTATTTTGTAAGTCTATAGGAAGCATTGGACCTCTCTGCAATCTAAATTCTGTGTAAATTGTCACAGATCCTCATCATGTGTTACTTTTAAGCTTCCTAACCATGTCATCTATATTCTTTTTAAATAGAAAAATGTAAAAATAGGTAGTGTGGTTGTTGGGTTAAATGACAAGGTATTAAATAGCTTAGGTTTACGTCTTTAGTTACTTGGCTAATACGCAGCTGTTTGGATACAGGTCTTTGTGTGCTCAAATCTTTCAGTGGAAGTTCTTATGCTTGTGAAAGTAATTTCATCCCATGATGACAGCTAGTAGAAACTGTCTTGCTGTGGTCATGGAAAGTTAAACTGGTATGATTCTTACTAGGTGACCTTCTCACAGGATTATGCCTGCTCTCAGAAAACGAGCCATTTCTTTTCCCTGTACTTGGGTGGAAACTCCAAAATCAGCAATAATGCCAGACATAATTTTATGTCCTTATGAGCACTGCTGTTTTGAAAGAAATGTTTTTGGGACTTTTCTCTCTTATTTTCCGCTGTCAGGCCTACAGCTCTGACTCCTTGGGTTTGGGAATCTCTGCTCAATTTAGTAGATAGGAAATTTTGTTTCCTTGTGATGTTAGGCTTGGACATGCATTGAGGAATGTCATATGAGAGAGAGAACTGAGGTCTTGAATGCATATTTGATATTAGAAAATGTGTTCTGCTGGTGTTCAGATGCAGATAGCTTCTGACTATGATACAAGGTTTTTTTTTTTGCAAAGATACTGGATAACTTCTCTTGTCTGGGCTGATACAGCTGGAGACTCCTTTTTCATTTGTGAGGGGGTACACCTTACTTACTTTCAGTGCTAATCATACCTTTTTTTTTTTTTTTTTGTATTGGACAGTAGAAGTCTTTTACCTTTCAGAAGTGTAGATTTTGATGGCAGATAAAGTTGTTTTGTGAATGCACACTGCAAAAACACACACAGGGGAGAAAAATTATCAGTTGCTTCTGTAGGAAGAGAGCAGATATGTAAACTACCATTAGCATGAGAAAACTGTCACTTCTTAAACTATTTCCAGAGGGTGTGACAATGCTTGTAAATATAGATCTGTGTGCTGTGTAACAAAGGAGCTGCCAGATTTTACTGAGATGTGTAAAGGAGCGATGTTTGCCAAGAAGATTTCCATCAGTATATTTGGCTCGATATAACCTATATACCTAGAGCTTGCCATTTATGTCATGTGGCGAGTTATTTTCTTCCAGATGTCCAGAGCCTGACAGGGATCTTCATTGTTGAGGCTACCCAGGAGCAGAGTTGAATCAAAGCACACCCAGGTGCCTCAGCCGCGCTCCCTCCAAAACAGAGATCGTCCTGTAGACAAGCACACTGCTGCATGTTGGTCCTTCTTCAGTACAGGCTTCCTGCGCTAAAAAATGCCAGCCTGCAGCGTGCCTGCTGCCATTTAAGGAACTCAAGGAATGACCCTGGTTTATGAATTAAAACAAAAGGAAACTCAGCCCTTAATTGGACACTGTGGTTGTATGTGTCTGACACAATAATTAATTTGTAATGTTGGTTATTGGGCAACACAGATGGGGAGAACAGAGGATGGCTTTTTAGTAGGGTGGGAGTGTGCGTGGTTAGGTTTTCCCCATTGGGGAGTAACAGTATTGGACTTCATAGAATACCATGCAGGTTAATTGGCTCAATATAGTCAACTTTTGGCCAGGATGGACTACATAGCTCCCTAGGGAGGCACTGGAGGCTCCATCCTGGGACAGAAGAATATGTGACTAAAATCTGTGGTAGGGGATTCGTGACAACAGGGACCATTCATCACCTAACAGATAGGATGACATCATAACATTAAAGTCATGTTATGGTCCATCGTGGGACAGAAAGTGCAAGCATCTAGTGTTGCATTGACTGACCATCTATCTGTCACATGAAGGCAAATATATTTGCAGTCTAACTTAATTGTTTGTCAGGAGGAATGACTTTGGGGTACTTGTGAAGACAATGTCTCCATGTGCAACTTGAACTCGATGAATTCTCAAGGTTCCCTATCTTAATCCAATATGTTAAACTAACGTTGCAGGACAAAAACTGGTAAAGAGCAAAACATGAGAAGACCTGGGTTCTCTTTCTCCAGGGGAAAGAGAACTGCTGGAGATTTTCTTGTGTGACTTTGGGCAAGTCAGTTTAGAGCAACGTTTGCTTAAAAGTGACGGCCGTTTTTCATGCATTATAATAATGCTTAGGTTTCATTGTTTGACCCTGGAAAAAACTGTAATTCTTCATCTGAAAGCAGCAGTTTAGACTCTTTTAGCCTAATATTATTGTTTTTGGTTCAACCGTTCTGCTTTAGTAGGATTCTTAACTTGCATGAGAAGAGACTCAGAAGTTTGTTCTGTCTGTGGGTATGGTCTCTGGAGATGTACATCACACAGACTGCAAGATTGTTATTCTAGTCTGCAAGAAAAGGACACAGCAAGCTGAGTACTGCCTAGTATGTTTGTCTGGGTTCCATCGCTATAGTGTTAAAGCACCTTATGGTCTTGAATGCATTCATTTTCCCATGGGGAGACTACGTGGCTTTTCCAAGATCGCATAGAATGTATGACACAAACAGGAACTTGGTTTCTTTGCTCTGAACTCATTTCTTCACCGGTACAACACCCTACCTCCGTGTGGGACTTTCTGGTAGTAGTTGTTCTCTTGTCTTGGGGCAATCATTTGAAAAATGCAGTGGTTCTGCAGGTAAATCCTGGCCTTTGCTGCCCTGAAGAAGTAACTAACTGGAATGCAGGAAATCATTGATGGTGCCGATTTCTTGTTTGATCCCTCCTGTAGAGAAAATAGCAGTCTCTGAGCTCTCTTGGCTGCTCGGTCTTGAGAGTCAGAAGCAATCTGGAGCAACCTGTTTTATCTAAGTATTGCAAATATGATTTCAAAGTCCCCCAAGAAGAGGAATAGTTGCTCTTTTAGGATCTTTAAAGCAAACAGGTGTGCAGCCATTTGTAGGTATTTAGCATGGTGATTTTGAATGACACTTCAGGAAACCTCAAAGGCGCTAATTGCCAGAAGTGGAAGAAGAGTAGAGTGGTTCTTCTGGTTTCTTTTTCTACTTTGCACTTGGCATCAGCTGCTCTTGGAGATGGGATTTGATGGAGCTTTGTCTGATTTGGAGTAACAGTTCCTATCTACTGACATTCTTTAACAGTACATTTTAGAGTGCACATCTTTGGGTGTTTGCTTGGTGCCACCTCAGTTTCCTCATACTAAAATGGGTGTTAAGGTGAGTGCCTCACAGGAGTGTTTAACTTGTGTTTCAAATTAAGCTTCATTTTGTTTGTTTGCAAGTCGTCTTGAGAGCATCTGATGAAAAATGCTTTAGACTTCTATAGTAGTGTGTCATGGTTTAACCCCAGCCAGCAACTAAACACCACACAGCTGCTTGCTCACCCCCCAACTCTGGTAGGATGGGGCGAGAATCAGGTGGCACAAGTAGGAAAACTCATGGCTTGAGATCAAAACAGTTTAATAATGGAAATAAAACGAAGTAGTAATAATAATAATAACAACAACAATAATAGAATATACAAAGCAGGCGATGCAGAATGCAGTTGCTCACCACCCACCGACTGATGCCCAGCCTGTGTCCCTGAGCTGCGATTCCCCCTTCCCAGACCACACCTCCTAGTTTATATGCTGAGGATGACGTCATATGGCATGGAATGCCCCGCTGGCCAGTTGGATCAGCTGTCTTGGCAATGCTCCCTCCCAGCTTCTTGTGCACCCAGCAGAGCATGGGAAGCTGAAAAGTCCCTGACCACTGTAAGCACTACTTAGCAACAACTAAAGCATCAATGTGCCATCAACATTCCTCCCATACTAAACCCAAAACACAGCACCACACCAGCTACTAGAAAGAAAATTAACTCTATCCCAGCCAAAACCAGGACGTAGTGGTCAATAGAGGAAAAGTCTTAACCCCAAACTGCCTTCCACCATGTCAGAAGCAGAGCCACACATTATGTATAACAAAATTATTGTCATCAAAAGGCAGTTGGTCTGCCTAGTATTTTCATTGCACATCACCATTAGTGAGGTGAATATGCACTAATACAGCTTTTGGCTTCAAGCACTATTAGGAAGTTTAGAGTTCTGGTTAGGGATGCTCCGTTGTCTTTCACCACCAGGGAAGTTGTAGGGAACATAGACAAGTTTTTCTGCACACGGGAGCGTGTTAGGAAGGGGATATCTTAACATGCAGTACCCCACTGCTGTCTTACTAACTGGTGCCTAACATTAAGAAAATTGCTTGCTGAAGTTACGCAGAAACCAGCAACTAAATTCAGTATTTTCAAGAAGACTAAACAGTATTAATATTGTTAGACTATTTCAGAAATGGGAGATGGCAGATAAATGCTCTTGTACCCATGAAAGAATTTTGCAATCTAATGAAGAAAAGCGTTAGCAGTGATGCAAGGACTATCTTCCAGCATACTAGACAGCGAGGGCTTATTTGGCCATGTATAACTTTTGTTTGTTGCTACTGTAAATATTTTTTTTTTTTTAGTGTGCTGCGATACAAAATGTAAGATTGGGCCTCTAATGGTACACATGTGATGAGAGGTTAAATTTCAGATCTTCAGCAAAGCTCTTTTTGTTGTTCCTTCTGAAATGAGCTTTCCTTTTCACATTTTTAATTCTGTGAATGGACCTTAAACAAACAAACAAACATGGCCACTGAAGTGGTTGACTATACAGAGCTGGGATAGAAGCAGTTTGGAGAGGTGAAGGTTTTAATTATATTGAAAATACCTGCTCAGCTCTTCAGGGAGTTACTGATTTTGGCGGACTAGTTTCTGTTTGCATACATCCACAGGTAAAAAGCATGATGTTGTCATCATGAATTCACTGTTCCTCCACTCATGAAAGTGGGAGTGCAGGTATGGTTCTTAATTGTGTTTTATGTTGGGACACTGCAGATAAGGGATGTGATTAATATTTTACAAGTGACTCTTTAGAGCAGGCATAAAATTTTAATCTGTTTTATTTTTCAGCTGTTGGGCTTTAGTAACCTCCTGTTTAGACGTAATTCCTGTTTGGGGGTGGGAATATGCAAGAAAAGAGATTCATTTTAGCTGACTTTCTCTAAGGATGGAGCTGATGGATGCCTTTAAAATGAGTAAAATTTTAAATACGCTGGCCTGTACATAAAGTATTTAATACATAAAGGTTTCTGGTAGAAAAGACAGTGTCGGTGCATGATTGCTGGAGTGATGTACACGTGAATAATATGTTCAGTAAAAACTCCTAAGCAGTTTATAAGAGTTAGTGCAGCTCTTTAAAAAATAAAAAATTATCTTAGCAACTGTTTATATTTGCATTAAATAAAACAGGAAGGAAAAGGCAGTATGTGCTTAAAAGCACTAGAGGGAGCCAGGAGGAAGAAGAGGGGAAAACCATTGAAGATATGTTTGCATTTTTAGGACTATTTTATACAAAGCATCCATTTAAATCCTCCCGCTTACTTTAGCTAAAATGCAGCTACAGGTCGGCCGCTGCCTCTGGCTGCTCTCTGTTCCCCAACACTTCACTAAAGAAATTTCAATTTTCTAGGCCCAAGAGAGGCCAGAAGCTTTGCTGCTTTTTAAATGGCTGTAGGGA
>NW_009200768.1:15481-16211 GCF_000690835.1 Fulmarus glacialis
TTTTTTTGCCTTGTTTTGTATTTGGATGAGCAGCCAGATGTTAATTTGCCATTTGATGCTGGTGGCTGTTTTGGGGGGATCGTTGTATAGGCTCGGTTCTGAGCTTGACTCACTCCGAGACTATATGGGGGAAAAAGAGAGAAAGTGGGGGTGTTGGTGTGTGTCTGTGTTGGGGATCGATTAGATGAAGGAGAGTTTTAATGGCATTAATTTGGAGTGGAGTGGTCTCACTGCTCTTGCAAGGGATCTGAGGAAAATGAGTATCTACGAGCTTGTAGAATAACACACAAGCACAAAGTTAGCGTAAAGTCTCTCCTCTTATTTTATGAGGTTTTAGAAGTGGTGTTGGACACACTTTTTACATTGCTTTGTTGTAAAGCTAAATGCCTTGAGTTAAAGTGTAACAGCTTTACGATGTAGATAATACAAGTAATTTGTTTTTAGTTCCCCTCCACCCTGATAAACTGCCATAATGTTGATATCTTGGGATCTGCAAGTAGGATGAAATCCTGGGGGGGGGTTCTTTAGTTTTCAGATTTTGGAGGGTGGGGGAATCTTTTTAGTATTCTAAAGTTTCTCCTCTTGATATCCAGTATTACACAACTAAACCTGTCGCTGTAGCGAACTGAATTTTGATGGCCTGGGGCCTTGGCATTGAGCAATTTTGGGGGAAGGAAGGATGGATTGTTGTTGTTGTTGTTTTATTTTATTATTATTATTATTATTATTA
>NW_009200769.1:0-5218 GCF_000690835.1 Fulmarus glacialis
ACCCGCCGGGCAGCGCCGTTCTCCTCCCCGCGCCTGGCCGCCCGCGCAAGCCCCCCTGCGCTGGGACCAGAGCCCGCTCTCAAGGCAGCCGAGTGCTCTAGTGCTGCCAGCAGGCAGCAAAGCCAACCACGTAACACGATAGGGTACTTCTTTATTTGAATTTATGCTAAAAGTGGATTAAATCCTTCAGAAAACACCATTTTCCAAGTTTGCAGATACTTGTAGCTATGAATTAACACCAAAATCTTGAAAATGACCAAAAAAAAAGCACCTAAGAAGAGTAATAAACATTCTTTCTGTTGTATCAGATATACATACCATGACTGCTAGTGAGCACAGCATTAGGAATTATTTTAGCTATTATTGCAAGGCATCGCTATATACCAACATTTTAAAAACCTTCTCTATTTTTCAAGTAGAGTCAACTGATCTATTATTTACATCCCAACACTCAGGGGAAAAAAGCTTACAGAACTGTCAGTTCTGTATATTGTATGTCAATAATTAACTTTTTTTCTTTTTTTAATTTTGGGCAATGTTGGTAGGGGATTTTGTTTCACTTTATCCAAATTTATTTTATTCACTCAAATATATTTTATTCACTCAAATTTATTTTATTCACTCAAATTCTTTGGCAAGAACCACCTGAATGCTTCTCCACATGTGGCACTTCTAAATAATTCAGTCATCTGATCAGGAGAAAGCATCCAGAAATCTTTTCTTAAGAAAATTAATTTCTGATTTAAGAAGTGGTAGACACTGAACCCAGCTGTGTTGGAAGCCTATTTCATGCCTAGTTCCATTCAGCACTATAAAATTCCCAGTTTCACAACCTCCAAGTTCACAGATACTTTTAAATAAACAAGGAAATAACAGCACAAATGCCTACGCGCAGGCTGCAATATTACCATGTTACTGTAACCTGAAGGATCGTATGCTCTCTTTCTGGAAACTTCACAGCTTTCCAGAAACTCTTCCTTCATTCTGCAGACCTGCTCACTTAAAATTTTCCCCTTGATTTCACCAAACTCCAGCTTTTCCAGCTTTCGAAATTCCAACATGTTAATGAAAATTTCCTAGATCAAATGAATAAAAATTAATTAACGGTATGCCTCTACAAAAAACAGTAACAAACCCGATGTTTGAGATGGTTTTTGCCTCATTTGACCTTCTCTCTTCCGGTTTGGCAGAATGAGAAGTTAAAATCTGTGCCATCTTAAGTAATTAATATGAAAAAAAGTGGAGGAGCAACAGGTAATTGAAGCAAGGCTTTATCCTGCTTGAGTCACTTATAGGATTAAAACACAAGTGGAAATGAATTGTCCCATAGAACATACAAATTTAACTCCATTTTAATTTTATCAGATTATCAGTTAAAAAAAAGCCTAGATAAAAAAAGAGTACGCACTACTAAACACATACTTTCGTGTATAAACACACGATTTATTATCGTAACACAAAATGTTGCTATGAAAATTAAACATAAATCTTTCTCAGAGGAGTAAAATTGAACCCACTTCAACCTCCTTTGTAACATGTGCCAAATTAATTTCTATGGGCTCTGATTTCACTCGAATGAAGTAATTGTTTTATGCCCCAAAGGGATGAAAATAACTCGTGCCTTCTGCGTTTGGAAACGTGCAACAGCTATTCTCTTCAGGAGCAAACCAGTCGCGGGTTCCCCAAGCAGACTCCTGCTGGACTGCAGACCTCTAGGCTCAGTATTACGATCTACAAAGACTTAGTGGCCACCTCACCCTGAAGGGACCTGCTTGCACAGGGCTGGGCTCTCTGTGGGACCGTCTGATTGTCAAGAACCAAGACCATCAGCAGGAGTTAGTTCGTGTGCCGTGGCTGCACGTGATGCTCCTGGCGGGCGCAAGCAGCCACCCTTGCAAAACTGCTGGCACAGGATTCTGTCCCTAAGCATTTACAACTACCCCCCGGCCACAGCACCTCAACCTGTCTGTCTGTCTGCCGACGGACAGCCAAGAGCCAACGCATTTGCCTCAAACCCCTTTCAGGCACTGTCAGACACTGTAAGACTGGATTTCTTACCCTCTGATAGTATTTTAAAGGGGTGGGACGGAAAGGCACACTAGCTAAATAACTGCAGAGCTAAAATACCTCGTTTCCCAGCTCAGATCCCAAAAGTGAATCTCCCACTTCCCAGAAGGGCACCCTAATCAGCAGCCAGCCTAGACTCCTACTGCAACTGCTTCCAGGCTCAGAAAACCATAAAAAAAGGCCCCAGGAACAAGAACCTATGACTGCTCCCATCCTATACAAATACCCTAACCACAATATTAGAAAAATAGTCTACACACCTCAGATTTTTCATCTTTTCTTGCTTGTTGGCACAGATTTAAAAGGAAAGGTGAAGAGTATTCTGTCTCATCCAAGGACCAGCTTAAAACACCACATTTTTTCTAGCTGTAAACAGATGACTCCTTCTCAGTTCTTAGAAAAAAACAGATGGAGGTGCCGTGCTCAGGAGGAAGTCCCAGTCATGGGCTGCATGTGAAGAGTAGCACTTGACTCAAGCAACTTCCAAAATTCTGGGAAGGGCTGGATTTAGGAAACACCTTTGCCATTTTTCTTACTGCTAACACTAGTCTGCTCCTTGCACAGCATGCAATGTTTGCATCCTACTCAATGCTCCTAATTCTTCCTATGCACTGTAATTTTGCAGTCTGGATATTAGAAACCTGAGTCTTGCTGTCTGTATAACTGAGAATAGCCCATATTTCTCAGATATTACATTTATCCAGCGGTATAGATTATAAGTAATACATCAATCTTCAGTAAGCGGTTGAGGAACATATCAAATCTGGAAAACAACAGCTCAGATCTGAAATCCCACGGTTTAAATTCCTTGTCACAGGTGAAGTAACTCTCCAATCTGTTTTTGTGACTAAAGAATGAATCCTTAACGCTTTTTAAAATAGTTTTAGCTATTCTCACATGTTCCAACGCTTCTTCAGTTTCTCCCGTGAAAAGATTTTCTGGTGAAAGATACAACCTGGACCAGAATGTAGATAAATGAACAGCAGAAGAAAAAATTTTTAAAAAGTAACTTTTAAAAATGTAGTCATGACATCAATCATAAAGTTACTTTCCACTTTATATATGAACACAAAGAATAGTATGTATTTTATTTTAAAATTATTCTCTCTATTCTAGTTTGTCAATTATCTCATAATAGAATTCTCACTTTTGAGATGCTCCCAAAGTTAGTTCAAGCTGTTACAAATCCCTCCAGCTAGACTGACCCCTACGTATCATCACCAAGCTGAGTGGTGCGATTGACACTCCTGAGGGACGGGATGCCATCCAGAGGGACCTGGACAAGCTTGAGAAGTGGGCCCATGTGAACCTCATGAGGTTCAACAAGGCCAAGTGCAGGGTCCTGCACCTGGGTCAGGGCAACCCCCGGCATAAACAAAGGCTGGGGGATGCAGGGATTGAGAGCAGCCCTGCACAGGAGGAATTGGGGGTACTGTGGACGAAAAACTGGACGTGAGCCAGCAATGTGCACTCGCAGCCCAGAAGGCCAACTGTGTCCTGGGCTGCATCAAAAGAAGCATGGCCAGCAGGTCCAGGGAGGAGAGTCTGCCCCTCTATTCTGCTCTGGTGAGACCCCACCTGGCGGACTGCGTCCAACTCTGGAGCCCTCAGCACAAGACATGGACCTGTTGGAGCGGGTCCAGAGGAGGGCCATGAAAATGATTGGGGATGGAACACCTCTCCTATGAAGAAAGGCTGAGAGAGTTGGGGTTGTTCAGCCTGGAGAAGAGAAGGCTTCGGGGAGACCTTATTGCGGCCTATCAGTACTCAAAGGGACTTACAAGAAAGATGGGGACAAACTTTTTAGCAGAGCCTGTAGCCATAGGACAAGGGGAAATGGTTTTAAACTAAAAGAGGGTAGGTTTAGACTAGATATAAGGAAGAAATTTTTTACTGTGAGGGTGGTGAAACACTGGAACAGGTTGCCCAGGGAGGCGGTAGATGCCCCATCCCTGGAAACATTCAAGATCAGGTTGGACAGGGCTCTGAGCAACCTGATCTGGTTGAAGACGTTGCTGCCCATGGCAGGGGGGTTGGACTAAATGACCTTTTAAGGTCCCTTCCAACCTAAACTATTCTATGAATTCTATAATTATGGTATTTATTAGACAACTAACAGACAGACTAAATCCATGTTTCTGTTATTGGTGTACTGCATAGCAACTAACATTTCTCTATTAGGTACCTACGTGCTTTACTACCCTTACTTGAAGCTACCTGGTCAATAAGCAGATTGCAAAATTCCTGCAGCAGAACTACTATTCGTGCAGGCATGCTGTAAAACTTGGAGTGGCTCCATATCAAGCAGATGGTGTGAAATAAAGGCGGGATTAAATTACGGATCTTTGGGAATTCCATCTCCCGGAAGAGCTGAATGTATTTTTCCAGTGCTCTCAGATACAGATCAGTATCTTGGGCTTCTACAAGTGCTGTAAAAATATAAAAGGGAAAAATGCTACAGCTTAAGAGAGGATCACTTCCAAATCAACCTAGACTCAATGAAGAATGCAAAGTTATCCTGTACTTACTCAAAAGAGAAAGATATGTAGGTTTTAGTGGCATGTTACAGCCAACGATTGCTTATGAAATTGCACAGAGGCTCTGCAAGTGGATAGGATGGTTCCCATTCCACTGCTGGTAGTTAAGGATACTTAACAACTTTCTATAATCAGCCTGTTGTTCCTCTCACTGCTGCCGACCAGACTGAGGAGAAGCAGGAATCACCGCAGATACCCAGGTCATTGAAATGTGAAATTCTACCTCGGAATGAAAGAAAAAAAATTCTGAAGCCTGCAACCATTTTAAAGAGACAGGCCAGGTCTGATCACAAGAGGTCAAGTGATAATCAGTTAATACTGCTGACTGATCTGGCACCAAGAGGAAAGTGCATCTGGACGTTCCGGAAAGGGCTGTGTGCTCCGCTGCCCCTTCCAGTGTTACATTCAACGGCTTGGTGTTTTTCGTCAAAGGGGAAGAGGACTCCGTGTTTGCTTCAAGCTGGATGTTTAACAAACACTGACAACTTATTTCTTTTCATAGACTGTAGAAGCTTGTGCTATTTCGCCCTTCAGCAAAAGGCACAAGAGGCTGCTGCTGCCATGGGTTGACATGGGAAGGATTCAGACTCATACAAGCAGTTAGATTTGGGCTC